>NC_056749.1:564180146-564317646 GCF_019279795.1 Protopterus annectens
TGTGTGTGTGTGTGTGTGTGTGTGTGTGTGTGTGTGTGTGTGTGTGTGTGTGTGTGTGTGTGTGTGTGTGTGTGTGTGTGTGTGTGTGTGTGTGTGTGTGTGTGTGTGTATGTGTATACTCACTACTAACAGCTTTCACCAAAACTACATTTGACATATATTTGACTTATAAAATCTTAAGAACTGATCATGAGTGATTTATTTACCTTCTTACTGATGTCTAAATTAGTATGACCCTGTAAGTAGCAATGAGATAACTGAAACATGATTTCAACATTACAGCACATTTGATATGTATGTATAATCTAAATTTTGGCAACTAAACACAACTGAATTATTTAACTTCTAAAACCTAATTATAGTAGCAAATCACTTTCCATGTTACCAAATGAAACATGAACTGAGCATCGCCCTGCATCTGTCATTCATTTTTCATTTCCGCAGAATCTTTTAAACGGTTTTGCATCACTAACATAAAAATCATTTACTAATGATAAATTTCTTACCTTTGCAGCAGATTTTGATCAGCACGTTTGCCCCACTGGTAAACCTTTTTGTTCTCTGTTTTATTAATAAAAAAATTAAGACTTGTGTTTTCACTACACTCATGGATCTGAGTATAATCAATTAAAATTAATGTCAGAGGCACGGGTATGGGGAACGTACGAAGTGCAGCCATATAATTTAATGGACGCACCTCTGTGTTTACACAGAAATGTGTCCATTAAAGTTTATGGAGAAAACTTATACTATTCCTAATGTGATGTCAGACAGATGCGGTTAATATAATCTATGACTTATTTTAGAAGCACTAACTATAGTTGAGTCATGCTTTAATAAAAAATGTACAATGTCTTTTATTAAAATAGGTCCACAATCCTATGGACTGACAAGAAAAATGCATCACAGCACATAACTTGCTGTGATGCATATATGAACACTGGAAAGTTCCTTTACAATATAGCTTATAGTAAAGTAGTATCTACTATGAAAAAAAATAGAAAATCACCCCCCTCTCATTTATCAGCCCTCTCTGCAGTTTCATATTCGTAGTGAGTAGAGAGCTCCTTCTCCATCAGGGACATTATTGTTTACTTTGCATAGAAGAAGGCATCGATATAGGAAATTATCCCTACCTTACTTAGCCATTTTTAAAACAAGCTTACATTAATATTATCTAGAGAAATCCTTCATCACAGAGGGCATTGTTAAATCCACTCCGTGGAAAATCTTTGTTATCGATGTGCATTAGTATCCAGAATGCATAATTTTAGTCAGAGAACATATTCTGATCAGTAGTAATAAGTCTTGTATCAAGTGGAAATATCCTATAAAATTTCAACAAATGTGGTTGAACATGTCTTGTAAATCAACAGTATGTGTAAACAATTTTAACTTGGCACAAATATCAACCTGAAAAAATCTAACATTTTTAAAATTCTTCAACAATTAGTATCTGTGTTCCTGCAACCTTGAAAAAGACATTGTTTCATAAGCATAACGAATTAAAAGCTCCATTGCAGTAACTGCCCACCTTTTAAATAACATGTAACCATCTTAGCCAGTTTAGAGACGAAGCCCTCTATTCAGTGTTAGAGTCACACACATTCAACAAATTAGAAAAATTACCTTTTTCATTAAAGGCAAATGGCTACACAATACCCAGGTCATAGGCAACTATCAGGTGCAGAGGACAAATGCACTCACTGGATATCAATAATCTACCTGTTAGATACCTTTCTGATGAAGCCTCTTAATGGACACCTAGGGAGCTGCAATTTACATTATAAAACACTACTAAAAGACATTTAAACAGGGTACTCCCCCCCCCCCGCCCCCACACACTGCAGTGTTCATGTTAGTTCAGTTCAAAACATTACCATACAACTGGCCAACTTTAAGCAATATTGCTAATTAATCCATACAATGCCTAAGGCCAGGCAACAACTTTCTTCCCATCACATACCTGCAAATAAGCATGCTACCATACATAGCCTGCCACCACACAAAAATGACTTAATGACTTTAAAGGAAATCAATAATTGTCAATATTTGTTATTCTCTAGTTCTACTGTTTTTTTTTTCAATTTAAATCTGGGACTCAAAATGATTTTCCTCAGACATACAACAGTGAGACAAAAAGAGGCAGCAGATACATATAGGTAACTAGAGTCAGAAACCTCTTCAGTGTACATATCAGAAGCAATAGACATGTCTTCTGGTCCATAGACTATCAGGTGTTTGTGAAGGGTAAGGATCAAGCAATTGTCAGTAGGTGCACAGAATAATACATACAGTGCCCAGAGCTACACACCAGATACTGTTCAGGTCAGTGCAGTGTGAGTGCTGCAAAGGCAACATTATGAGTGAGTGCTGCAAAGGCAACATTATGATTTAAGGGCTAGGGGGATATGACAAGAAAGGGCACAAACCATAGCAGACTGTGAGTTTTCCAACACTACTACATATTAGGCACCTGAATTAAAAGGGTGAACAGAGGGATGGTGGGCTAAAAGCCTGCCCACAGAATACAGATTCTTAATGGAAATTGCCATGCATTTGTGAGGATTTAGTCAGAGAGTAATATAAAAAGTCAGGGTGTGCACCCGCCAGCACTGTTATAGATGGTGCACCTGCATGAAGGGGGTGAGTAGAAAAGTACAAAGCATTACATAGTATCATGAAGGCTGTCACAGTGTACAGTGAGACAGTTTGTGTACCCCAGATGTGTGTGTTGCTCTGAGTACCCAAGCAGTAGATATTATAATACAAAAGTGCACATCAAAGCAGCATGTGCACTCATTGGAGGTATGGTACCATGGGCACCAGGGCAACCACTCCACAAATGCTAGGGGCGCACAGCAAGGCAGCCTGCATACCATAAGATAGATGGAACCCTGAAGGGTATGATGTCTACAGTGCAAATGTTAGAGATGCACAAAAATGCATCCTGTGTGCCCATAGGAGAGTGATGGGGAACCTTTTGGTTCTGACATGTCGAACTCTCCTGGCACAAAATAATTCAGTGTACTTCACATGAGCAATGAATGCAAAAGCAGTGTCTTTGATAACTCAGGTAGTGATTGCTGACATGTCACCCAAAACATTGTGGAGTGTGTCACCTTTAACATGTGTGTCATAAGTTCGCCATCACTCTTGTGGGAGGAGAGGCTGGACTATGCCCTTCTGAGCTGGGAATTTCTGGTTAAAGGCTTATAAGTGCATGCATATCTGAACTGCTTCTTACTGAAATTGGTACACCGTGTTTGCTGTAGCATAGACTAGATCCAGGCCTACTGAATCTAGCTTTGTTTGTATAACTTGAGCACTAATCCAGGCATTCTTTAAAGTATTCAATTGTATTTATTACTGCTTGGTAGTAACTTGATTAAAGTGTAGCTATCATTCTAAGTCTTTTGGATTAAGCACTTGGGCTTCAGACCAGTTGTTTTACATTAGGAAGGTTTGTGGCATGCACTGTGGTGGCAGGACAGGTAGCTTTCATCCTTCTAAGTTGGGAACTGCTGATTGAGAGCTCAGTGTCTGTTATTCCTAAAGTGTATTAGTTCTGGTTTATGCACTTGGGCTTCAGGCCAGTTATTTTACATTAAGAAGGTTCGTGGTCTGCACTCTTGTGGGAGGAGAGGCTGGATTCTGCCCTTCTGAGCTGGGAATATCTGGTTAAAGGTTTATAGTGCCTGCATATTTGAACTGTTTCTTACTGAAATTGGTACACCTTGTTTGCTGTAGCATAGACTAGATCCAGGCCTGCTGAATCTAGCTTTGTTTGTATGCTTGTTGTTTGTTTGCTTGTTATTTCCCTGGAATGCTAATTCCACCTAAAACGCGGCTTCTCAGCGCATCTGTGGATCCCTAGTGATATCTGCATTGCTTACTGTACTTATTTCCTTGTTTCACTTGAAAGAAAGTTACTGTTGGTCGTTTTTGCATTTAAGTTACCTGTAACACATTGCACTTAAGTTACCTGACACTTGCTCACTAAAGTAATTATATAAGTCAGGACTAAAAATTAAAAGCACTACACCCTCACTCCCCATTGGCCCTTGTTTTCAATTATAAAGGAATTCCCAATATTATTCTAGCATGTCCAAAGTTCAGTTGTCAGTCTCCTCTCCGGTCCAGCTGGTGAACCTGGGAATCTTGAGGCAATGTTACAACTGCCTCATGTACACAGACAACCCTCTCCTCCTCCCAACAAATTCCAACACATGTGAGAGATGCAACCATATAGCCAAACTGGAGGCTAAGCTCTCTCAACTCAGTACTGGCATAACCAGTCAGGAGGAGAAGGAAACCACACTCACTACAATTCCAGTCTCACATAGACCTACCACGACAGCAAACCAAACACATAATCACACAAAAACATACTCAGAGGCTCTAAATAAAGATCTGCCTAAGCAGCAGAGACCTCCAAAGCAGACACCCAAGCAACCGTTACCCCAAAACAAAACACGTGCAACACATATCTCACAAAGCCAGTGTGCCGAACAGTCACAGCCCTTAAGGCTAAACAACACACCTGATACGCTTGTAATAGGTGACTCTATCATCAGGCACACTGACGTCCCACTCACCAGGCTGAACAAGGAGAAGGTCACGGTGAGCAGCCTGTCAGGCGCTAGGATCCGCCACATAACACAAGCACTCAGGTCACTCCAAGGCAAGTACAAATATGACTCAGTCATTGTCCATGCTGGTGTGAATGACCTGAGACGTACCTCCCTGGACTACATGAAAAGAGACATAGAGGAGCTCTCTGAGCATGTAGCCCAGGCCGGTATGACCCTGACCTTGAGTAGCATCTTACCCTTACCAAGAATGATGCCACAATATGAAGACAAGATGATCAATTTCAACAAGTGGCTTAAGTACTGGTGTCATTCAAAGGGGATCCAATGCCTGTCAGCCTGGGATGATATGCTCAACAAGCCACGATGCTTCGCTAGGGACGGCTTGCACCTGTCACCCCTGGGCTTTTGGATATTGGCAAAGGCTCTTGCTACCCCCATAGTGCCTTTTTTAGGCAAGGCTCAAAAGACAAACCCACCTCCATAGGTATCACAAGGGATAAGAAACTAAGAGTAATGCTACTCAATGCCAGAAGTCTAAACCTCAAGATGCAGGCACTTGAAACTCTCCTTAGCATGGAGAACATCGATATTTGTGCAGTAACAGAAACCTGGTTCAGGGCTCCCAAGAGCACCCCAGCACTACCAGGTTATACCTCATACCATGCTTTTCGGCCCCAAAACTTGGACCGAACCACAAAAGGAGGGGGAGTATCGATATTCATCAAAGATACCCACATCTCCAGGTTGGTGGTAAAGCATGAAGCATCAGACACTATCCATGTGCAACTAACAGTGGGTAAAATTGCCTTCCAGTTTATAGCCTGCTACAGACCACCCTCCCAAACACAGGAACCCCACTCGGCCTTCCTGAGAACACTGGAAAATATGAAGGTCTCTCCAAACACCATTATATTGGGCGACTTCAACTACCCAAACATAGACTGGGAGCATTACTCTAGCTCCAACACCCTAGCCCAAAGGTTCCTAGAATTCATAAACTCAAATGCTATGGAACAACTTGTTACCACTCCCACAAGAGGGGAAAACATACTGGACCTGATCATCATCAACATGGGGACTCTTTGCTCCAGACCAGAAGTGTATCCCTCACTGGTAAGAACAGACCATAAACTGATCTCACTGGATATTCACATCCCGACCCTACCCCCTGCCCAAAAAACCACAGTGAAAAACTTCTCTAAAGCAAATTTCACACTCCTCAAAACCGAGGTGGAATCCTTCAAAGCCCCCGGGCCTGTGGAAAATATGGCCCAGACCACAGAATCCTTTATAAATGCATTCTATGAACACCTTCAGGAATGCATGGATCATGCAATCCCAAATAAAACCAAGACCCAATCCTCCAAAGGCAGACGTCCTGTCTGGTGGACCCCAGCCATAAACAAACTATACAATAGAAGGAGGAAGCTACTACATGATAGAGCAAAATCCCAAAAAGGGAAGGCATCTCTGATCAGTATTAGCAAAAAACTAAGGGCACTCATAAAATCGTCTAAGGCCAGCTTCGAGAGAAAAATTTCACAGGACACTAAGGATAATCACAAGGCTTTCTTTAGTTATGTTAGGAACCTGGGTGGGAATTCCCAGATATGCTCACAATTAGTCCAAAATGACAAAAAATATGCCGAACGCACAGACATTGCCAACATCCTAGCTGACAGGTTCAGCACAAACCCCCCCCCTCCCCACCAAAAGGGCAAATATCTATCCCAGCAGAGTGCTGCCCCCCTGACATCTCAGATGCTCAGGTAAGAGCCGCCCTCTCCAAAGCAAAAAATGGGACCAGATGGTGTCCCGGGCTGCGTCTTACATGAACTCCAAGAAGAGCTAAACCCAAGCATAAAACTACTGTTCAATCTCAGCCTTACTACAGAATATGTACCCAAAGAGTGGCATACAGCAACAGTGGTCCCTCTCCACAAAGGTGGTGCCTCAATGGACCCTGGAAACTATCGCCCCATAAGCCTGACTAGCTTGGTCTGCAAAGCTATGGAAAGGATCATCATGGACCTCATAAATAAAGATATTGGGGACCTACAGACACTGGATCCTACCCAGTTCGGCTTTGTTAAGGGCAGATCCTGCCTCTTACACCTGGTTGAATTCTTTGAAACAGTCACCAAGGCCTACCTGGACCTCGCAAAAGCCTTCGATACAATACCCCACTCGGGCATTATAGATAAGCTCACCAGCTTAAATATAAACCCCTATGTCACTAGATGGGTTGCAAACTGGCTCAAGACAGAACCCACATGGTTAGAATTGCTGGAGCCATATCAGACTCCAAACCAGTTACAAGTGGCGTCCCACAAGGCTCAGTCCTGGGACCTCTCTTGTTCGGTATATATTTCTCGGAGGTACAGGCCAACACAGAAGGACTGTGGCTGACCAAGTTCGCAGATGACCGCAAACTGGGCACCATAAACGACTCTCCAGCTGACACAAGCATCCTCCAAAAGGGCCTCATAGAAACAGACAACTGGTACCAGAGCCATGGCCTCAAGCTAAATGCCAAAAAGTGTATAGTCATCCCCTTTGGCAAAAACAAAGTGCCCACAAATTACCACATAGGTGGTAATCCATTAAGTACGGAAGAAGTAATTAAGGACCTGGGGACCCAAGTTGATAGCAATCTCTCATTTGACAACCACGTGGCCAAAGTGGTTAGAAAAACATTTTATATAGCCCACCTAATCATGAAGGGATTCACATCTAGATTAGGGAAGGTCATCGTGCCTCTTTACTCATCCCTCATCAGGCCCATAATCGAGTACAATGCCCCTTTTGAGATGTACCTTACCAAACACCTGCAGCAACTGGAAAGACCCCAAAAGTACCTCACCAAGAGGATCAAAGGGCTCAAACAGATGCCATATGCTGCCCGGTTAAAAAACTCCAGCTCTACTCAGTGGCATACCACCTGTTCAGAGGTGACCTGTGCCTGACGTATAAAGCCATGTTCAACCAGGAATTAAGGGACATGCTGCACCTCAAAAATTCCAAATCCCATCGAGCTACACGCTCGAGAGACTTGAACCTCAGCACTGAAATAAATAGGACATGCTGGAGGGACAGATTCATAACCCAGAGGCTCCCTTCACTGTGGAATAAAATCCCAGTCCAGGTTAGGCAGAGTCTCTCATTGACTCTCTTCAAGAGGAATCTTGATGAGTGGATGGGAGATCGCAGATTTACCCCGGGTATCACTTCTGTGTCACTGTTAGACAGAGGCACAGTATACTAACCTCGAAAAAGGGCATAGCAAAATTAATTTAAAAATGGGTGGCGAAAGCCAAACATACTCTGGCTAGGCTTATAAATGCCCTAGGGCAGATAGCCTAGTATGAACCTATGAATCACTGCCATAGGATGAGTAGCATAATGATTAATGGTGCAGATATACCACAGGTGCCAAGAGCAGACAGTGGAAGTAGTCTATGCACCCTTGTTAACTACAGTGTCCTGGGTACTTTTAGTATCATAAAGACAGCAAGATTTAATGTCTGGCACAAATGCACAACCTGCATACCCAGCCCTGCAGCAGGCCATGTAGTGAGTGGGTACATGAAACTGCAGTGTAACTCTAATGGCAGCAGGGATAATTACTGCTTAGGGCTGCCTTTCTATTCACACCCACAGACAGACACACACATACACACACTCACTGTTTAACAGCACTACCTTATACAGCTCCTGCAGGTAAGATGTACACTGTAGCATATGAAACTGTGCTTCCTGATATTCTGAAAAGGGGTATAAGAGTGTGACTTTGGTACATTCGCTACCTATTGCTGTCTACCGGTCAGTATTTAAATATAATTATGATCCAGTCATCCTTGATGAATTGTGTCATATCAAAGAAACATTCATCTATGATGCAGGAGAGACTTCCTAGTGCAACATATTTATAAAAGAACAAAGCAGATGTGCACTTCCAGCAGATGCATCAGAATAAGGGGGAATTTTAAATATACTGAGTCTTTGTCTGCAAGAAGTGTTTGTACATGTATATGTATAGCTTTGTCTTTACATATGTATGTGGGTTGTGGGTTTTGAGATGTATCTGTATCTGAGCTGGTGGACTTGTCTGTGTTTGACAGATGGTGTCTGATACAATTTATGGTGACTCTTTTAATGCTGTGAACATGGGCAGTACACTGTATTTCATGTGTCTGGTCAATGATTGTAACACATTGACAGATGACAAAAATGATGCATGGTACTCCTGTCAGTGATTTGTATTACAATGCTATTCATACCACTCTACTCATATTTAGTATTTATTTAGTATTAATATATATGTTCTACAGACATGGCACTCTGCTACTCCTGAATCAAATTTGTTTTTTTTTCCACAGAAGTTAAGAATCACACCCAAACACATCAGGAACACACACACACACTGTTTTTATGTGCTTTAGCTTAATATTTTTTTAATATACAAGAAAAATGAGGTTACTAAAATCTGCTAGAAGCTAAATTGTGTATAATATGTGATTTACTAGACTATGTAAGAAAATACAAAAAACTACTGTAGTCATTTTGCTTAGACTCTTGGTAGTCTGTATTAATTTAATAATTTATATAGTTTCAAATTATGGTGTTTTAATCAAACTGTTCATGGTGCACTGCAAAATGGCATTTCCATGTTGTTTTAAATAGCTTTAAAATATTTGATTCTTCATCCCTGAAGCACTCCACATTTAAATTATTATAAAAGCACTGGAAAGTACTTTTCTTATCTCATTGTTTATTCTTTCTCACAATCATGATTACTTACCAGATTTTTAGCAAACAAGTGTTACTGACATATTTTTTCCCAAAGAGGGAAATGTATCTTTCCCATATACCCTTTTAGGAGGGGTGAGGCAGAGTAGGTACTGGGCGCTGGACTTACAACACAACAAGCAACTGTATGGTGGTAGCTATCATTAGTGAGTGGTCAGGAGCACACACACTTGCATGGGGAGGGAGTTTTGGGTCCCTGCTGTGATGGCAGTGCCTTGTTCCCCTGCTTAAGGGAGAGGATTAACCTAGCTCTTTAAAAAAAAAAAAAAAAACTCATTGCTGGGATCCTGATGTTTGCCAAGATGACACCCCCCACTGAATCAGAACAATGGAGGTCCTCACTGCTATAGAGAATGAATTGTTTTTTTGCGGGTATATTCCTCATGAGCACCCCAAAGATACTTGCCAACCAGTACTCCAGTAAGCATTAATTACCCCTCCTCTGCAAAACATTATAACCCTACGTGTTTACTTTGCTTAGGGATAACCATAATGCTAATAACTGTAAGATAGTTTTGAACACAGAGACTGACCACAGTAAGCAAGCAAATTTCAGACTTTTCTTGTACTTTTGAACACCAAAGGCCAGAAAGCTTCTATCACTAAACCCTCTACTCCATATTCTTATTTTGCATGTCTGTCTAGACAGAAATGCTCAGAGTCAATTAAATACAATAAAATGTGATACTTATGTAAACAGTAAAACACAAATACAAAAAAAATACAGTAAAGCAATATTATACAAAGAGTGGATCAGGCTGCTGGTTAAACAAGTATTTGCATCACATTTTGGTATAGTTCAGGACAGAATGATCTAAGTAATGTTATATGTAGAAACAAAGTATAGAATGGGGTTAATTAAATGGGAAAAGAAAGTGTGCAGATATGGAGTGCAAGAAAGGAGTTTAAGTTACATATCCAGTGCAACTGTACATTTTCTGATGTTGCGGGTAAGATTCAAACTGCTTAGAAATTGATGTACGACCAGGGGGTAGATGTAGAGTGTTTGGAAAGGAGTTCCAGGTGGAAAGATCAAGGTGGAAAAAGATGCTGTCAGCAAAGAGCAGGGAGTTTGGAGGAGTTATAAGAGTGAGAGCAGTGGAATATGTGGATTTAAGCGACATATGGAGAGTACTGTTCTCAAACAAAGAAGTCAAGATGGAGGTTCTCCTTACAATAACCACAAAAAAGCAGGAGCTGATGAAGAAGTGTCTCAAGCCTGACATGACAAGTCAGACAGCACATTTTCAGCAGTCTGTGCACATACTAGTTTCAAGTAAATCCAAGCCAAGAGTCCTGCTGTAAAACTGGAGAATACAGACCAAATAGAAAACACCAGCGTCGAGAAGAAAACTTTAATGTAAAAAACTAAAGCTTTTGGGCTTACACCCTTCTTCAATACTAAAACAATTGAAGCATCAAAGTATTCACATTTAAATAGGAGCTAAACCCATCACATGATTACAGCCAGCCAACCATGTGATAGTCAGCAATTAAATACTATGAGATTCTTATATGAAATATCTACATATAAACAAATATAAAGCGTATAACAATAATCATATTAACAATACATATAAAAGAATATATATAAAAGAAATATATATAAAAATATATGAATATTTAAAATTCAAAATTTACTATGTTGTAACTTCAATAAAATGGGTTTCAAAGTTACAGCAGTATTAAGACCAGGTGAGTGGTCAGCAGCAAACCTTAATATCCACTCATATTCTTTGATTTCCAACAAATTACTCATGTCACCTCCTCTCAGTGATGTATATACCACACCTATCACTCTAAATCTAAACCTATGTGTGTTGTCAGTATTTATAATATGTTTACATAGGCCATTTTTTTTTCATTATTCCTCCTTATATCAGATTTATGCTCTGTAATATGTTCTTTTAGTCTTCTCGTTGTCTTTCCCACATAAAATGAGGGACATTGAACACAAGTAGCTAAATAGACCACATTAACACTGGCACAATTAGCTGTTACCTTAAAATTATAAGCTCTCTTAGTAGTAGTATGTATAAAGGTCTCACTGCCTTTACCTAAAATGTCAGCACAACATGTACAATTCAAACAACTAAACGTACCAACTCTCATTTCTGTTTGAGGAGTGCATCTACATGTAAAGTCCTTATAACATATTTTATTTTTCAAATTTCTCATATTCTTGTATGAAAAATAGGGTCTAGGTTCTAACGCGTTTCTGACATCTGGCAATGCCATTAAAATTATCCAGTTCTTCTCTATAATACGCTTGACAAACTGAGTGTTAACATTAAATGTTGTCACATATCTAATTCTATCTGATTTTACTGTATCTTTCCCCAAATCCAAAATGTACTCTTCTGTTGATCTAAAGATGGGTTTTAATGAGACATCCCTGTCCCTTACAGTTTTATCTCTTAACTCTAACACTAATTTGGGATCAAAACCACTATTCAAAAAGTCTGTTTTCATCTCCTCAAGTTGTGCCCAAAAAATAGACTCATTTGTATTTAGCCTACTGGCTCTGTTAAACTGTGCTGTAACTATCCCTTTAAACACGTGAGGAGCATGCATACTGCTCCTATGTATAGGTTAGTTTACCTGCTAGACAAGTGGAGAATATCTGTAGCCTTTTGGATGTGGTTCTAACTAGAAATATTTTTCTGTTTAACAATCAGTTTTATCTTCAACAAACTGGTGTGGCAATGGGGACATCAGTGGCTAACACATACGCTAAACTGGTCTTCCATCAATGGGAAACAAAATATATTTGTAGTGACTTTAATGCCTTAAATAAGATGGTTTGCTTTTACCAACGTTTCGTTGATGATTGTTTCCTTATATGGAATGAATCACTTAGTGAGCTGTGTAATTATGTAGATTATTTAAATAGTACTATCACTTTCCTGAAGTTTAAGATGATTATTCGGAAAGTATTATTACTTTTCTGGATCTACAGGTGGAGTTAAAAGAAGGTATGATAGAGACCAGCATACATAAGTAAGAGGTACATACTGGTAGATATATACATAGGAGCAGTATGCATGCTCCTCACGTGTTTAAAGGGATAGTTACAGCACATGTTTAAAGAGCAAGACATGGACTGTACTGATGAATGTTGTTCAAAACTGGCAAAAAAGCCTATTATGCATCTTTCTAATGTCACAAAGGTGCATAACAAGCTTAAGCACATGCAGGATGGTGACTAGGTACTGAAACCGGCAATAAGATGTACAAGATTATTACTGGATCTCTTGTCATAACCAACTTATTTGTTTGAGACACAGATGGCAAGAAATTCAACTCAAGAACAGAGTGAAGCAAACCCAGAGAGGTGACTCTTGAGATCCATGTCAGGAACACATAAGGGTTATGACTGGAGAGATCCCATAATACTTCTTTGTAGTGCATGAAGCTTTATCTGCTCCATGTACTACCAGTCATAAAAAAGTGTTTTACAGCTTCGAAAGCCATAAAATACTAAACAGATAGTAGGTAGAAGTGGGGTCCCCCTGGGACCTAATTGCTTTAAAAACTGCTAAATAATTCATTATCACACATTTTGTTTAAAGGTTTGACACAGTAAAGCTTCTTGAGGTTCTACTGTTTTTCTGTGGTGACAGGTACTGACCAGTGTTACTCTCTAATGTGAGACTAGAGCTAAGAGTGCTGAGAGGTGCTTGACAAAAGCTTGTTAGGCACCTTCCTGACATCAGAAAGATGCTTAAAAAGCTTGCTTTTTACCTGATTTCATTACATAACCAGAGTGCTACAAACACAAAATTTTTTCTGATATAAGAAAAGTGTAAAACAGCTGCTATACATGTAAAAGTTGTTATGCTTTACTCCCATCCTGAAGCATACATAGCGACCACCAGACTCAGCATCATAAACATGTCAAATCTTTGAAAGCTGTAATACATTTGACATTGCCACACACAAAAAAAAAATGTATGGCAGAGTGAAGTGTCTAACAGCTTTGAAAACTGTTCATTGTAATAGATATAACTCTTCTGTCCATCATTTGTGTGGCAGCACTAAGCTTTCAAAGTTGCAAAACACTTGATGCTCCTACAGATTTTTTTCTTTCTGTAATTAGGGCAGTTAAAGCTCCATGTAATACAAATAATTCTGATTGTGAATCTCTGATCAGTGCCAGCTAGTTATATGTTTTCAAAATGGATGCTAAGATTCACCTTTGAGCTGAGTGATGTCTCCAGGTTTTTCTGCAGTTACATCCCATGGGTGCCTTTAGGTGTCAACTATTGCTTGTTCGTATTTACATAAATAATTCCAAAACCATCCAAAATACAAAGTATTAAAATATATCATCTTAAAGCTCACACAATGACAAGCACAAATGTATTGCTATTTGTCCTCTGTCTAGTGTTTATTTACATGGTCCTAACTTTCATGTTTTTCTAAATATATTGACAACCAAGTAGCACAGACACAACTGCTAAGCCTCATATGAAAACTTTCAGTTAGATGAACGTTGCTGACAGTATGTGTGCAACTTGAGTGGTTGCTGAGATATTGTAACTTGTTTAAAAAATATTACAAACATAGTAGTTACTGTGTTTACTGTAGCTTATAAAATCCAGTTTAAGACCTAGAACCTAAAGAACACTGCCACTATTAAAATAGCTTATGCAGAATAGTTCTTTAGTAACCTCTATTGTTCCAGAGATATGACCATTTACAATCAATATAAAATCTTTACAATTATAATGGCCAGTGCATTCGCATTGTTTACACCAATGCTGTAATACATTTTAATGCACACAAACCCAGAATTACATTTTTTTCTCTAAAGTTTCACAAACGACTTTTCGCATCATGGAAACTGTATTACCTAGATATACAGTATCACTGCAGTTGTTTCAGTCAGACTTGAGCGTTCCCATGACACCTAGAAATTCCTTTCTGAGTGCTTGTTTACTGAGATATTTACAGAGGTATAAAAAAGTATGCCTACTGGTATAATTAATAACATAAATAGCACTAAACATCTCTCATGTACAACTAACAGTGCAAATATCAATGCCAGATTTCCTCAACATCATCTAAGATTTCATGCTATGCAATTTGTTGCACATCACCTTTTCTGGAAATATTAATGGAGGTACAGAAATCTTGCATATCTTTAAAATTGCTATCAATCACATGATTATTTTTAAGTATTTAAATAGGAGCAGTTGTTATATGGTGTTCATTTTGATAAAGCTCAGTATTGCACTGAGCGAAATCGCTTGAGGGATTTATTACTGTGTGGTTTTCATCCAATAAATTTGTTCGTTGAATTTTATCTACTGGACTTTTATTTACCTTCTTTCTGCTGTGGACCACATTTTTTTGGTTTCTTGGCTCCAGTTGGTCGTTTGTGTTCACTTTTTTCGTTTTTGTGCTGTTCCATGGCGGAAGAAGCTGTGCAATGTGACTTCATGGACACTCTGCAAATGTTAAGAACATCTGAAGACAATGGTCCAGTCACTCGTTCCGAGTTTAATAAAGTATTGGAGATGCTAACACAACTTACAAACAAGCTTTCAGTAAGTAACTCTGATTCAGTCTTCACGTTGCCAGGTAACCAGCAACAAGGCCTGGAACGTAAAAGAAGGCGTGTTTCCGGCGAACGTTCTCCCACGAGTAGTGGCGTTCAACCTAGTAGTACTAACCAGAAGGCAATCACCAAACTGACTAATAAACCTAACAACCAGTTGGCAGGAGATGCAAGTGGACAGGCCAACGTATTTGATTTCAACGCATGGGCGGGCCAGCAGTTCTGGTTCCAACAAGGTACTGTAAATTCTAATAACAACGCTCATATTGAGCAGGACTTTAATACTTTACGGGACAAACTATATGCTTTCAAATCTAATCAATTAGAAATTGATTACCTAAAAGAATGTGTAAAAGTTGAGAGGGTCCCAAAAGGATTGAGATGTTTTAAATTTCCAAACAATGTACAGAAGGGGTCTGCCTATTATAAGAAGTTATGTAACATTTTTAACCGAGCAGGGATTGAGATGTTAGAGGTCATGATATCAGAGTATGAAGCAAAGGCTGATACTCTGCTTAAGGAGTTGAATGGTTTAAACAATACAATGGTTAAGGATATTAATTTTTCTTCAGTAAAACGAAATTATGACAATATTTTTGATGAGGTAGACCAGTTTTGTAACAAAGTGTTGAACCGCAAAATACATAAACTTGAAAGAGACCTTAGGAAATATAATGAAGGAATAGCCTACCCACTTCCAATGAAGACCAGATGGGCTAATCACAACCCCTCACAGCTGTTTAGTGTCCATAACAACAATGACACTGACACAAATGTTGAGGTACCCAGAAGGAGTGAGAGGTTGGCAGAAAAAGAAAGAAAAAATTCACACCAGGATTTTACATTTCCCCAGACAAATCAGGGGGGAGGGGGACCAGATTTCCACCGAGGAGATGGAACAAATAATTGTGAATGCCCATTCACAGTTGGACCCAGAATTTCATGTGAACTTATCAAGTTTCCCAATCTTTCCGAAAAATTTACTGTGATAACTGAGAATAACTTTTCTGTTTATAATTTTACGGACATACGCATTAGTGAAGAGCATTTTGTTTTGTTCACAAGAGGTATGCACTTTGTACCAGCACGACCATTTAATTTAGAAGCAGAGTTAATAGACCTCAAAATGTTTGTTAGACAGCTGAACTTGTTACTGCATTTCAAAGGACAACCCCATTCTGACACAGCACTCTCAAGAAAGAGTACCTTCAACCCTCCAGTACACCCTACTACCAAAGTGTTTGAGGAGTTAGTGGAAAGAGAGATGAGGGTCATTAACACCAGAAAACCTGCCATGGCTTCTAACAACCTTGGTTCAAACGAAGCTAATTTAATTAAATTTCTTACCAAGGAGGGCTGTAGGGTGATGAAGCCAGATAAAGGGGGTGGTTTGGTCGTGATGTATAACACAGATTATGACACGCACATTCATTGCATGCTACAGGATTCCGAACAATATGATATAGTATCTAGACATGAGTTACATATAGCATACTCAAAAATAAACTACATGTTGGTGGATCATTTGCTGCAAGGTACCTTCAACGAAAAGTTATACAATTATTTATTTGTAGCCAAACCAAGAACCCCAGTGATTTTTGGTATTCCGAAAACCCACAAAGGGTTGGACCCATTACAATTTAGACCAATAGTTTCTGGTAAAGGAGGTATCCTAGAACCTTTAGGTAAATTTATAGATCATGTGCTCAAGGGATTTGTTACATCTTTGAAATACATTTGCAAAGACTCCTGGGACTTCCTTAAAGGCATAGGATTTCAATTGTATCACCCTGACCTTTTGATGGCAACTATTGATATTGTACAATTATTTCCGAGCATATCCCACTCAACGGGTTTGAATTGGTTTAATGAGGTGTTGGCAAACGAGGCTAATCTTGGTGCAAATGTTTCCAACTTACTGGTAGAACTTATGGAAATTGTGTTAAGTAACAATTTCCTTTGTTTCAATGGTGAAATTTATAAACAAAAGATGGGTGTGGCGATGGGTGCTTCCTGTGCTTCTACCTACGCGAATATTGTACTGCACAAATGGGAGCAGACTTTTATATTTGCGACGGCATGGGCAAAACATATCAAACATTATGTTAGGTACCTGGACGACATATGTCTTTTATGGTGTGGATCAACAGAAGAGTTTTTGAATTTCATTTATTACATCAACTCTACCACTTCATTTTTGGTTTTCACACATTCTGTTAGTGACCAAAGTTTAAACTACTTAGACATCACCCTGTTCAAAGACACCATCAACAACAGGTTTGGCTCAAAGGTATTTAGGAAACCAACATATTCCAACTCATACCTGCACTTTGAGAGCAGTCACGGCAGCTCATACGTGCATCCAGAATGACCAGTACTACAGAAATTTTTTTAGAAGAGGTGAACTTCTTGAAAAAGAGGTTTTACGAAAGAGGTTATCCTGTTACATTGGTCAACACTCTGGCCTTAGAAGTATGTATGCATAGGGAAGATAGATACCCACCTTTATTAGGGTCTATTATCACGCTAGTGGATGAGCTGAATACCAACCCCCAAAAGTTTGAGCAGAATGTATACACACACACTTTTTCCAGTAATTCTAGGTTAATAGAGGAAGCAGTACTAAGGTTTTGGCCCGTACTTTCATTACATGAAGGATTAACAGAGATGGTTTCAAAGCAACCCAAATTTGTTAGGCGAAGGGACACTAATCTGAAAGAGTTGTTTGAAAGAAAGCATATAACAGAAACTGTCAATATTAGACGTAAGAAAGGAACATTTAAGTGTGGAACGTGTAAACAGTGCCCACTCATTCTCAATGGTGACACTTTACATATTCCATCAAGGAAATTTGTATGTCGGGCAAGTGGGTATTTCAGTTGTAACACGAAATATGTTGTTTATTTAGGTTTCTGTTTAAAATGCCAAAGCTTCTATGTAGGGAAAACAGAAAGGACACTAAAGAGAAGAATTTATGAACATTTATATGACATCACAAAGAAGAAGGAATCTAATGCTTTTTATAAGCATTCATTGTCCTGTCCCAACATGGAGCTTAGATTTATTGTTTTAGAGCAGCTAACACTGGATGGTAGAGGGGGTGATTGGGAGAATAAACTGGAATATAAAGAGCTTATATGGCAACTAAGGTTGGACGCTGCAAAATGGCCAGGGCTTAATGACAACATGAATTTGAGCAGTGTTTTGAAATTAAGAAGAGCCAAATTATAATAATATAACATAAAATTGATATTTACACACTTAATACACTCCCAAAGAATTGATACATACATTTTTTATTTTTTATATTTATTCATTATTTTTTATTTATTCATTTATTTTTTATTTATTTCTTTATATCTACTTAGTACTCATTATTCATTTATTACCTTGATCGCAATATGATCCATTTAATGTTCTGTTTTGTTTTGTTTTTGTTGAACAATGTTTGGCAAGAAGTTTATGTTTCGAGCCTTTATATATATGAGAAATATTTTGGCAAGGCTATTTAACTGGTTTTATATGTAGCCCTTTTAGTACCAAGTACTTGCAGTGATATTTTATCAATTAGTTTTTTAATTTAATTGATCACATGATTATTTTTAAGTATTTAAATAGGAGCAGTTGTTATATGGTGTTCATCTTGATAAAGCTCAGTATTGCACTGAGCGAAAGCGCTTGAGGGATTTATTACTGTGTGGTTTTCATCCAATAAATTTGTTCGTTGAATTTTATCTACTGGACTTTTATTTACCTTCTTTCTGCTGTGGACCACATTTTTTTGGTTTAATAACATAAATAGCACTAAACATCTCTCATGTACAACTAACAGTGCAAATATCAATGCCAGATTTCCTCAACATCATCTAAGATTTCATGCTATGCAATTTGTTGCACATCACCTTTTCTGGAAATATTAATGGAGGTACAGAAATCTTGCATATCTTTAAAATTGCTATCAAGCAACTAGAAATATTAACAGTATAGTGTACTTACATGGACACTGTCAATGTATTTTTCTGCCTCTTACTATGACATTTCACATTTTGCCTTTTAATAACTGATAGCTTTTGCAGGAATGAAAATATGAATGTAAAGACGCAAATACGAGCAACAAGTGACAAATAATGATTTAGGCCTCTACTGCAGGACATCGTAAATTAAAAATCATAGTAGTATTTTGTAACTGACACCTTGCTCTTTCTTATGCTGCCTATTATTAACTGGTAAGTCACTTGGTTAAAGAAGCCAGCCTCACCCCCTCCCCCCACCTCCACCAAAACAAAAAAACTGCCAACCTTCTGTAAGGAACTCTGGATTGTAAATACAAGTATGCAAAAAAAAAAAAAAAAAAAAAAAGATGCTCTAGGTGTGCATTAGTAAATAGACTAGCTATGATCGGTGACTCAACCATATTCCTCTATGTTATGCATCTTACTGAGCTCTCTAAAGTGCATCACAAAGTTGTCTAGTCTCATGCTAAACCTTACATAGTATACTTACAACTGCTATTTGTATGACATGACAAAGTTGTGATGTTTTTTATTTTTGACTTGTAAAACTCCCCATGTGTTATAACAAGCTATTATCAGGTCACATTCTCAAAAATACATTTTTATGTGTTTTCTAAATAGATTCCAAAATTCACCTTTTGATCATTGTTCTCATGGTGAATTTCTCTTAGTTCATTTCTTGAACGCTTAACAAACTGGTTATGATTGGTGACCCAACCACAATGTTCTGTTCTATAAGCCTCTCTCTTAAATATTGTCTTATTCTGGAAGATTTACCTGGAAACAACAACGGATCCAAACTTGAATATTGTGGTATTCCACCATTCGTACAGTAGGGAGAGGAATAATTAACTCCTCATGCCATCCTCTGAGTATGTCCAGATAATTAAGAGGCAGATGACTTCAGAACAACATCTATGATGTCACAGTAATGTATCAGATGGGCCAATAGAATCTCATGGTCAACTGTGTGAAATACTGCAGAGAGCTCTAGGTCATGATTGTAAAACAAATTTTGATTTTTCACTAGAAGGAGACCACAAACTGAAGGCATGAGAACTAGAGGAGGTGGTGCATCAACATTCATTAAAGAAAAATATACCTCTAGATTGGTTAAACAGCACAATTCCCTTGAATTGCTTCAGGTGCAATTGACTGTAGGTAAGACTCCTCTTCAGGTCATTGCCATCTATAGGACCCCATCCAAGAATCAGGACATCCACTCAGCCTACTTGGATCTACTTGAGTCAATCAAGCTACAACCAAACACCATGGTTTTGTGTGACTTTAATTACCCATCCATTGACTGGGCAAATTATACGTGTTCTAACTCACTTTCCCAAAGGTTTCTAGACTTCATTGACTCCAATGCCCTGGACCAGCTGATTGACACACCCACAAGGGTCTCAAGCATCCTGGATCTGGAGATCACCAACATGAGGGAACCATTGAACCACCCCCAGTGTGTGCCAATCCCTGGTGAGATCTGACCACAAATCAGTCTCGCTAGAAGTAACTATAACACAAGACCCCTCTTAGCAACAACTAGACTAAAAAACTTCTCCAAGGTCAATTACAACCTCTTACTTGACAGAATAAATAGCTTTATTGCCCCTCCCCTACTGATGAAACAGACACCTATGCTGAGTTATACACCAATGCTTTATACAAGCAACTGTACATTTGTATTTACTCTGCTGTACTTGATAAAACCAAACCAAGAACTTAAAGAAAAAACAAACCTGCCTGGTGGATAACTGCCATTAATAGGCTATACAACAGGAGAAAGAAATTGCTGTCTAAGAGTAGGAAGAAACAGTCTCAAACCTGGAAATACCCCCTCCTCAACTTAAACAAGCAAATAAGACTCCTAGTGAAGTCCTCCAAGGCTAACTATGAATCCAAATTGGCTTCCCTAACTAAGGATAACCACAAGGCATTCTTTCATTACATCCATAACCTCAAAGGTAAGGCCATGATTTGAGCTGAACTCATAATTAATGGTGCTACATATACAGAACCTGTGGATATAGCAAACCTGCTGGCTGATAGATTCAGTGAAAACTTCACTTCCCACTCCCTGCCACATATACACCAAAGCATCCCTAACACCTTTCCCCACCTAGTATCTCTGAGGAGCAGATCTTAAACCCCTCTCCAGGGCCAAAAATACAGCCTCTGTGGGACCAGACAAGATCCTGGGCTGTGTTCTACATGAGTTAAAATTATCATCCCAATTGGGCACGCTTTTCAATCACAGCCTAAGCACTGGCTTTGTCCCAGCAGAATGGAGAATAGCTACTGTCATCCCTTTGTACAAAGGGACCCCAGGAACTATAGACCCATTAGCCTGGCCACCCTTATCTTCAAGGCCATGAAATGAATCATCATAGACCTTATTAACAAAGATATAGAAAATCTCCAGCACTCGACCCCACCTAGTTTGGGTCAGTCAAGGGGAGATCATGCCTGTTAAACGTGGTGAACTTCTTTGAGACAGTTACCAAAGCCCTAGACGAGGGCAAATCTGTGCATATGGCCTACACAAACTCAGCAAAGGCCTTTGACACAAGCCCCAGTCATTGATAAACACACCGAGCTGGGTATCAACCCATATATTGTCAGGAGGGTTGCAAGCTGGCTCACTAATAGAACTCATAGATTCAAAATAGGGGACTCCACCTCCTCCAGCAGACCCATAACCATTAATGTTCCACAGGGATCGGTTCTGGGATCCCTACTATTCAGAATCTACTTCTCCAAAGAACAGGCTAAAACTAAAGGACTGTGGCTGACAAAGATAGCTGATGACTGCAAACTGGAAGCAATCACTGAAACCCCTAGTGATGTCAACATCCTTCAAGAAGGTCTTACGCAAACTAATGACTGGTGCCAAAGTCATGGTCTTAAACTTAGTGCAAAAAAATGCAATATCATCCCCTTCAGCAAGGGTGATGTTTCTGCAAACTACCACATCAATACCAGTACCCTATGCACACAGTCAGTGGTGAGAAATCTGGGCACACAGGTCGACAGCAACCTTAACTTCGATCACTATGTCTCCACAGTGGTAAGAAGGGCATTTTATATTGCTCATCCCATAAGTAAGAGCTTTTCCTCCAGAAAAAAAAAGTTATAACCTCCATGTACTCTTCCCTCATCAAGCCAATAACAGAGTACAATGCTCCCTTTGGTATGTTCCTCTCCAAATTCCTGCAGCAATTGGAGAGACCACAAAGATTCCTTACAAAGAAAATTCAAGGTCTTCAAGAGCTGTTTTATGCAGACAGACTGAAATCATTGTCACTTTACTCTGTGTAGTACGGACTGCTCAGCGGTGACCTGTGCCTTGCGTATAGAGCAATCTCTAACCCAGCTTTGATGGAAATGCTGCTCATTCGCAAGTCAAATGGCACACGGGTCACTCACTCAAATGACCTTTATCTGGTATGTCACATCAACAGAAACTGCTGGAGAGACAGATTTGTCTCACAGAGGTTTCCCCACCTTTAGAACATGCTTCCTATTCATGTTAAAAAAAAGCCCCTTGTTAGCCCTATTTAAGCGTAATTTGGATGATTGGATGGGTAACCAGAAATTCATCTAGGGGTTCCACCAGTGTCCCTCTTGGACAGGGGCAATAGGTGCTGATTTTAGTCTCTGCTTGAACCAGACACCCTTGGGCACATGGGCTGAACTTGGCTAGGCTTGTAAGGGCCCTGGGACCATTAGCCTAGTAATCTCCTATGATCCAGTGATTAAGGACCATAAGTAGGGCTTCCTTTCTACCATGTCTTGACTGATGAAAATCAGGTGCAAAGGTTCAAAAATGTTGCTCACACTCAAATATAAATCAAATGGTACTTCTATGACCTTCTAAAGAACCTTATCAGTAAATGAAAGACTTGAGATAGGTCTATAATTATCCATATCATTTGTATATAAACTAGCCATCTTAAGGATTAGGATAACTAAGGCATCCTTTAAGTCTGATGGAAAACACCACGCTTATGCAAGGATATAGTGACTTGTTAAAGAACTGGGCTCACTATCACCGTGCATGATTTAACCTGTTGGACAAGGCATGTGTTTAGCCTATGCATTGTCATTTGCATTCTGGAAGTCATGGCAACAAAGTCATAATAATCAGAAATAATAAACTCAGACTAAGTCCAACTCCAACACTGTAATCCCTCTTGAGGAGAATCAAGATGGCTGCCGTCCTATAAGCAGTGTTACTTTATAGCTCTGCTACACTCAATAAATCAACACCCTTATCCTATGGGAGAGAAGTAAAATCTGCGATCAATAATCTCTTCTCAGTACTGAGGAACTTACCTGATGTGAATTTCTGACTCCGGTTCTGGAAACGGAAGCTAATATTTGGAGGATTGACTCTGATCTTTTGTTTCTTACCTTGTTGCTGCCTGCTGTCCATGTGGTCTGGGGCTCTTGGGCCTACACTTACCTAAAAATAAGAGAGATAATCTTGATATGTCACAGGAATCTGATTCTATGGAAACTCAAAGCACTAAAGCTAAATTCTCTGCAATATCATCTCCAGGGAAAGAGGTAATCCCTAAAAGGGCTAGGACTGCCAAGCAACAGGAAACTACAAAACCTCCTGCTAAAGTGAAATCTGACCCTTCCAGCATGGTGGACTTAAAACTGGCTTTGCAGCCTATCCAAACAGCAATTCAAAGCTTCTCCCAGCAATTTAAAACTTTCAGTGAATCTATAGACAGAATACTTACAAGAATTGACAAAACAGAAGCAAAGGTGTTTAACAACAAGATCAAAATTGAATAACTACAAAAAGAACAAAAAAGTAATGCTATAAATATCCTGAACATGCAGCAGAAATTACCGGACCTTGAAGCTAGATCCAGGCGCAATAACATTATCCTAAGAGGCATACCGGAACATATAGACCAATCCACATTGTTTGAAAGCATATCTGCAATATTTGCTATATTCCTGGATAAATCACCTCTATCTGACCAGATAATAATTGAGCGTGCACATAGAGCCCTAAGACCACCATATGACAAAACCAAGCCGAGATCTGTTTATGTGAAGCGACTTAACTTTCAGCATGTAAGTAAGCTTTTAATAGCGGCCCGAAACAAAAAGTCTATAGAATGGAATGGTTCTAAAATATTTCTCTCATCTGAGCTCCCTACTCCGATAAAGTTGGAAAGACAAAAGCTTGCTCCTTTCTGCGCTTACTTAATTAAGAAGCAAATAAGATTTCAGATGAGATATCCCAACACTCTGCTTTTTTATCATCTAGGGTCCAAACTTTCCGCTCAAAACAGTAAGGAAGCAACTGCGATCTTCCTCCAAGCATTTAAAGAATGTCCGGAACCAGTTTTGCTAAAGCACTAACTTACATAAAGCCTGGAGCAATGCCTGTTCGCTAGCATCAAAAAGGAAGAGTTTGTCTTGCTTCTAGCTCATTTTCCTGCAGTGCAGAGTTGGAGTCATATCAGCGTTTAGATCACCCGTCCTGTGGTCCTGATCCCTCGTGGTAATTTTTGGTTTGCAGTTAGAAAATTTTAATCTCCACCACGTTATCTGGCAGCCTGAGGAACTTTGACCCCTGCATTTCCCATGAATCCATTGGACTCTTAAAGTGGTAGAATAGATCAATTTAAACTTCGGTTATTACGGAGGTGATGTGCTCTTGTTTTAATGCTCCACATTTCTGAGAGCTCTGCTTTGCCCTGAGGCAATCATCTGTTAATATTGATGTAATGTGACTTTTTGGTGACTGTAATTTGTTTCTGGTAGATAGATTTTATGCTAAGAAGGGCGCAGTTTATGCATATATTGCTCTATGGGCTGTATGTCAGCTATTCTTTGGCATCAGGCTGTTGTCCCATTTTTTATCCAAGGGGATTTTTTTTTAAAAAAAAAAAAATTACCGTCAACATAAAATAGAACCTCTAGTTCTCTACTACAAAAGCGCTCTGTACTCTGCAACTAATAGAGGAATGTTTAAAAGATAGTATAAAGCATAGCGGCTCCTTAAATAATTTGACAATTCCTCTATAACTTAAATGTCAAACACTGAAACAGCTGCTAAAATAATGTGTTGTAGAAAGCTTAGCAGCCTGATCATCAAACCTTTCTATGCTTGGCTAATGTCTTTTATTTATTACCTTAAAGTCCAGTTAAAATCCTGCAGATCCTCTCCATAATAACTCCTGCTCATGGAATTAAGCTCATTGCCTAGTAGGTTTATAATTGATATTTTAATCATTTATGGACATAATTCTGAATTCTTGCGCATCATATCATTCTTTGTGGCAGTAGACAGTTAGAGCTAATGGGGCACAGGGTACCTTTCACACCTGTTTGGTTGGGTTGCTGACACTTATCCAGGGATACACACAACTCGAGTCTGTTGCTTAATGTTTATTTACAATGCAAACAAAACGTGGCAATACTACTGGATCTTAGAGGACAGTTTGATTAATCAACCTGCATATTTGGTATTGAGGGTGCCATGATATGAGAGCGCAGGTTTAAAGTATAGATGTATATGACTCTGCAGTTTAGGTACCCCCTTTGTTCTCAGGAAATGTTAATCGAGTCGCATGAATGTTTTTTTATTATCACAGAAGTTTAGTTAAACTAATAGTTATATGCTGTTTTGTTTTCACTGATCTAGGACTATAGTATTTACTTGAATACTATCCCTGTCTTAAAAGCTTTATCTGTTACGTTAAGTGGATAGTTGCTTCTCCCCATCAGATTTTGGTGGCAGTTATATAAGAATAGGGCTTTTACAAAGATTGCAACACTATTCTAAATACCTTTTAATGTTTTTAAATAACTCCCTTGTATTTGGCTAATGGTCAATTCATTGTTGTTTAGCCCTCTGTTTTGAACAGTTATATAGCTGAGTTATGAGTGTATTTTTTACCTGCTTGGGATTGATATGCATTTTAGATTCTGGTGTTATAGGAGAGTCATACTGGGATTTAATTGTCTCTCCCTTTGGGTGAGACCACAGACCTGCTGTAAAAGACTGTTATATGTCGCGTTATTTCCTTGTATCCCAGCCCCTTCCGGGCATATGGGGTGGTAGTTAGGCACAGGTTTAAAGCAGGAAGGGTTTTTTATACTTGCCCAAATTTTTTTGCTTCAATTACTAATAACGATAGGTAGTTGTTTATTCTCCATTTTTCACATCTCTCTTAATTTACTTATGTTTTCATTCAAATGTTGGATATAGAGTCATGGAACATCAAAGGGTTACAAGCATCCAATAAAAAAAAAAAACTCTTTATGCATCTGAGTCTTAAATCTACATCTAATATTATCTTTGTTCAGGAAACGCACCTCCTTAATCACCAATGGGACCATGATAGGGGGAGACCTTGGGTTAAGAAGATCATGGCTTCTGGGGCTAAATCTAATAGCGCAGGTGTTGCTATTATAATTAAAAATAAATTTATCTATGACATAGTACATTCTGACACAGATAGTGATGGTAGGTGGTGTTACTTTGTTACGACGTGCTCTTTTCTTGATAAACCTATTTTAATTATTAATATATACTCCCCATGTTCTGGCCAACAAAACTTTATTATGCAGATCTATAACCTACTTTCATTATTTCCTAATCACTACTACATTGTTGGGGGTGACTGGAATTCCGTACAGGATCCAAAAAATGATAGGACAAATACTAAGGCTAAATTCAATTACTCTGCAACCTTGTCCTTATCTGAACTGAAGAATGACTTTAACCTATTTGATCCTTATATCTTCCTTAATGCTACCCATAAAAATAACAAATTCACCTTTTTCTCTAATCGTGGTAAAAGTTGGTCCAGGCTGGACTTCTTTCTGATCTCCTCGATATTCAATAATTTGGATACGTCTTTTGTCACTAACCCTAGAAGCCTTTCCGATCATTCTAGGATTTCTCTCTCTATTCACTGGCAGGATACAAGATCCTCCAGGAACATAGCTATTTGGTGGCGTTTAAACCCTAACCTTCTTAAGAAGGAAGAAATTCTCTCACAAGTTGAGTCCTATCTCGACCAATTTCTTCAATCCAGTAGCTCCCTTCAGACCTCTTTAGACTGTTCTTGGGCCGTAACCAAGGCTATGATCAGAGGTTTTCTTATAAATAAAGCCTCATATTATAAGCAACTATTCAACAAAAATCAATTAGATATAACCAATAAACTCCAGGGGATAGAGACTGAAATTCAACAAAAATACTCTCCTGAGTCGGAGAACGAAATGATTCAGTTACAAAAGGAACTTCTATTTTTGCAAGCGGAGAACCTTACTTTCCATGAGATTAAATCCTTGGCAAATTACTCGGAACTGGCTCAGTTCCCCTCTAAATTTCTGGCCAGAGTGGTAAACCTGAATAGATCGTCTCCCTTTATATCAGAAATTTCCTATCAGGGGAAGGCTTATCAGAATACGACAGATATTATTAGATTATTTGAGTACTTATACACTCAGCTGTACAGTCTTCCTGAAAGTTCTTTTAATAAAGAGGAGTTGCAGGGCTTTTGTAACAATTTATCCTTTCCTAAACTGACTGAGACTCAAAATAAACTTCTGTATCGAGAAATCTCACAGCAAGAAATTATAGTGGCAATTAATAATCTCAAACCTAATAAATCCCCCGGGCCAGATGGATTCACGACCGAATTCTATAAATCATTTACTTCCAAAATTTCTAAAGCTTTGCTTCTTTTGTATAATAATATTACCACCTTTGGTTTTAAGGACATACACCTTAACACTTCTAGAACTATCTTTATCCCAAAACATAACGCTGACCCCAAAAACCCCTGGGAATATAGACCCATTTCTATCGTTAATATTGATATGAAGATTTTGGCCACAATTCTAGCTAATAGACTTAAGGTAGTTATCTCTAGTATTGTTTCTCCTGAACAATCTGGTTTCATTATGGGTAGACAAACAATTGATCACACCCTTTCTTTAGAAGCTATGATTTCTCTCTCTTCTCTAAATAAAAGCCCCCTTTATGCTCTAGCTATTGATGCATCCAAGGCCTTTGATCGTATAAGTACAGCTTTCTTATTAGATAGTCTCCCTTACTTCAACATACCAAACTCATTTATTAACAGGATCAAAACTCTATATTCTAGTGCATATACTATATTATAAATAAATAATCAGGTATCTAATAGAATTAAAATTCTCAATGGTGCTAGACAAGGCTGCCCCCTTTCCCCATTATTATTCAACCTTTACATTGAACCATTATTCCTTTTAATCAAACAGAAAACATTCCATCATACCCCTATTATTTTTAACACTAAACTTTATTTCTCTGCCTATGCAGATGATTTAAACATTTACTTTACGCTCCCCAGATCCGACCTGGTAAAAATCCTATCCTCCATTAACACCTTTTCTAACCTGGCAAATTACAAACTCAATAGGGATAAATCATTAATTTTTCCGATAAATATGTATTCCCCATCCCCTAATATATTATCTAATACAGTTATATACATTAAACAACAACTTCACTATCTAGGTATATCCGTTTCCCAGGGGAATTCTGCTCAGTACCAGGATAATATGGCTAAATGCTGGTCAAGTGTGCAGAATGACCTAAGCAGATGGGCCAAACTTAAGCTTCCTTTCCTGGCCAGAACAACAATCATTAAAATGAATATACTTCCTAGATTTCTGTACATATTTAATGCAACAACGAGTATACTACATAACAAATTCTTTAAAAATATTATCTCACTCCTTTCAAAATTTATTTGGGCTCCCAAATCTGTCAGGATTAGTTATTTGAAACTCACTTTCCCTAAAGAACAAGGAGGTCTGGGATTACCTGACTTTAAAACATATTATGAGATAATCAATGGAAGTAGAATATTAAATATTGCCTCCCACAATAAAGATCACTTTCCGTGGGCCCCTGCTTGGGTCATGCTGTACAATAATTATGTCAAATCTTTAAACATAAACCCCATCTGCGCTCCCTTTTTTGAACTACAAAACCTCTTTAGCTCCTTGAATCTGATCTATTCCTTTAATACCCTACAACCACTTCATCTCAACCCTAATCTAAGGTTGAATGGTCATATGTTAAACCTGGAACAATACCCCCTTCTCAAGAATACAACTATTTCGGATCTCTTTCCTTTCAAACAACAGTCCCTCTTGGAGTTAAGAACTAATTTGAACTTACCTAAAAAATATACAGTTATATTAAGACAAATCAGAGAATTAGTACATAATTACCTGGAACACCCCTTGGTATCTGATAAGGATATCTCATCCTGTAAAGCATTGTGGAACCTACTTCTTCTTAAAAAAAAAATGATCTCAAATACTTACAAAACTATCATGGCATCCAAAACGCATAACGAGCTCATCTTTTCCAATTCTTGGCTAAAACTTTATCCCTCTATTACTCATAACCAGATTTCAAAGGCCATAAGAATCAGTGCCAAACTTATACCCCTAAAGAAACTTAAATACACACAGCTCATGATAATGAACAATGCGTACCTCACTCCTGACATACTTAATAAAATATATCCCAACTACCCCCCTCACTGTCAATTTTGCCCTAAGCAAATTGGTGATCTATTACATGTTTTCTGGAGCTGCAAATTCTCATATAAACTATGGTGTGCCCTGAGAGTTTTACTGGAGAAAATTGGATATGAAAAATCAACTCTATCTTGGGAATTTACTATTCTTCATATTCCACCTCCAGGTTTACCGGAGGGGAGATATAGAATTCTGATTTCTCTATTTATGTTAGTTAAATATTATATCTCTCTGAATTGGAAAAATAGGCACATATTATCGTGGGAAGGGTTTAAGACTCTAGCTATTAAGCACCTCAAAGCACATAGATACTTATTTCACAACATTAATCAGAAACCATTTCTCAAAGAATTTTGGAGAATGCTTTTCGAACATATATTGAAATGAATACATGCTCTTTGTAATACCCTTTGCTGATTATTTAATTTTTTATTTTGCTTCATATATTGTTGGGCAATGTATAAATGTACATAGTTTCTTGTGTATCATGTTACTATATGTTGGCTGTTGTTTTTCTTGTTGTTATTATGTGATAAAACAATAAAGAGAATTTAAAAAAAAAAAAAACACTGTAATCCCTCTTCTAGACCTCAAAATGTCCCAGAAGACTGCTTCGTAAACAATGACCTGATCAAAGCAAACTTGGCAACAAAGCACCAAGCAGCTAGCTATCATTTTCCATCAGAAAAGGACTTCCAGGTGGCATCACTTATGCTCTAGCTTTAATCCTATCCTTCTCACTTTACAGAGCACAAGACTGCACTATTGCTCACTAGGCATGAACTGCAATTGCAATTGCAAATTGGAAGCATTCATTGAGTCCCCCAATGATGTTACTATACTGCAGACAGAGTTAATACAGACAAATAACTGCTGCAAAAACCATGGATTAATGCTAAATGCAAAAAAATGCATTAATATTTCCTTTGAGAAAGCTGCCATTCCTGCTAATTTGCATTATAGACATCACCCCCCCCCCAAGTGGAGACCCAGTGGTATGTGATTTGGTTGATAACCTGAACTCTGACCACCACATATCCACAGTACTAAGGAAATCCTTCTACATGGTACATCTTATACGTACAAACATCATATCTAGATCTACGGAAGTTATAATTCCATTATACTCAGTCCTTATCGGACCAATACTTGAGTACAATGTTCTCTTTCATATATACCTCACCAGACACCTCCAACAATTGGAGAGACCACAGAGGTTTCTCACCAAGAAATTACAGAGTACACAAAACAAATCTTGTGTGGAAAGACTGAAACCCCTGTCACTGTATCCTGACTCCAACAGGTTGCTAAGGGGTGACCTGTCCCTGGTTTACAGGGCAGTCTTTAACCCAACCTTGATGGAAATGCTACGCATTCATAAAACAAACTTCAGGTGGGTCACTCACTCCAGGGATCTTAACCTAACCTCTGACAAGAACAGATCATGCTAGAGAGATGGATATATCTCCCAGAGACTGGCACTTCTTTGGAACAATTCACAAGAAACAGCACCTCCATGACCCTCTTCAAATGCAACCTAGATCAATGGATAGGTGACTGCAAATTCACTCCTGGGATGATGCCCATGTCCCTCTTGGACAGAGGAAGTTGGTATTAACTACTATAAAAATCCACAAAAGCACTGAATTCCAAACACAGCAATACTCCCAAACATTTTATTCAGACATAAAATGTCATGTAGACCATGTAAAAAGTACTGACAAGTACTGGAAATTAGGACTCCAAACAAACAAAACAGAACTGTAAAAACAGATAAATGTTAAGCGCTTTTTGTCCAGATCCTATCCGGACTTCTTCAGACAAAAAAGTAGTGTTAAAGTGCTGTTTAAATTACTTCACCTTGTAAAAGTGACCTATCAGGTCCCAATCTCCAAAATGTAAAAGTTTTAAAGTCGTATTCACTTACGCTCGTATGAGTGGCAATAAAACATAAAACATGCAAGATACAGTAAACCAGTTTAAAATAAGTAATGTTAATCCAACCATATTCCCAATCAGTTCCTACTAATGATATAGTACTGTGTACATTATGAATAGTAGTTAATAAATAGATAGATCGGCAACCAGTTATTCAGATAAAACTGTTGTGAACGGTATCTTCTTTTAAGCAAATGCATTTTAATATTCAACACAAATAATTAATGAGAATACTCAGTTGTTTACAGCCATCATGTCAAGCATTCAAAAGTGAATTGTACGTCCTCAGGGTTAATGCATACAGTGCTAGTAATAATCCACTATTTACATGTATAGTTTACAGTTTAAAGTAAATAACATTAGTCTGATCATAATCTCAATCAGTTCCTACTAATGGTATAAATACTATATACGTTGTCAATAATAGATAATAAATAAATCAGTAACCAGTTATTCAAGTAAAACTGTTGTAAACGGTATCTTCTTTTAAGTAAATATATCTTAGTAGTCAACATAATTTTGTTAATAAAAGTACTCAGTTGCTTTCGGCCATCATGTCATGCATTCAAAAGTCGACTGTACATCCTTAGGCTTAGTGCATACATTGTTAGTAATAATCCACTGTTTACGTATATAGTTTAAACTGACCTGTCTTCTTATTAAACAACACCTCTACTGTATGTGAAAATTCTTACAGTTAACTATTCTGTTTAAGTTAAGCTTGCACATTGTTAAACATGCACTTAGCCTAAGGATGTACAGTCGACTTTTGAATGCATGACATGATGGCCGAAAGCAACTGAGTACTTTTATTAACAAAATTGTGTTGAATACTAAGATGTATTTACTTAAAAGAAGATACCGTTTACAGCAGTTTTACTTGAATAACTGGTTACTGATTTATTTATTATCTATTATTGACAACGTATATAGTATTTATACCATTAGTAGGAACTGATTGAGATTATGATCAGACTAATGTTATTTACTTTAAACTGTAAACTATACATGTAAATAGTGGATTATTACTAGCACTGTATGCATTAAGCCTGAGGACGTACATTTCACTTTTGAATGCTTGACATGATGGCTGTAAACAACTGAGTATTCTCATTAATTATTTGTGTTGAATATTAAAATGCATTTTCTTAAAAGAAGATACCGTTCACAACAGTTTTATTTGAATAATTGGTTGCCGATCTATCTATTTATTAACTACTATTCATAATGTACACAGTACTATATCATTAGTAGGAACTGATTGGGAATATGGTTGGATTAACGTTACTTATTTTAAACTGGTTTACTGTATCTTGCATGTTTTATGTTTTATTGCCACTCATACGAGCGTAAGTGAATACGACTTTAAAACTTTTAAATTTTGGAGACTGGGACCTGATAGGTCACTTTTACAAGGTGAAGTAATTTAAACGGCACTTTAACACTACTTTTTTGTCTGAAGAAGTCCAGATAGGATCAGGACGAAAAGCGCTTAACATTTATCCGTTTTTACAGTTCTGTTTTGTTTGTTTGGAGTCCTAATTTCCAGTACTTGTCAGTACTTTTTACATGGTCTACGTGATATTTTATGTCTGAATAAAATGTTTGGGAGTATTGCTGCGTTTGGAAGTCAGTGCTTTTGTGGATTTTCCTAGTTTGACTTTCGTTTATTGGTGCTAGTTTGTGATTAACTACTATAGACCTTTACCTCTGTGAACTTCACTCACCTAACCACTGATAATTGGGGCAACTCAAGATAAATATGGCCAGGCTTGTAAGGACAATAGGGCCATTAACCTTGTAACCTTCAATGAACCTATGAATCTATAGCTAATATATAATTTGCCAGTTCTGCCTTAATTTAGCCTCTGAAACATCAGCCTCAGGGTAGAACAACATGAGTCATGGGTAAGCATTATACATATGCAAGCAGATCATGTAGCTTAAATAATAACCTGCTTCATTCTAAGAGAAAATATTGTTCAATTGTTGTTCAGTATATCCATTCCTTTCCCATGGTATTAAATTAAAACATTCAGGTTTTAGGTCTCTCAGGCAGTAGAGCAAACTGTCCAACTGGAGTGTTACTAAGTTATAGCTCTCTGAAAAAATATGTTATGCAGTTATACACTTCTATGACTTGTTCCTTGCCAAGCAACTGAATTAACTGTAGTTACACTGTTCACCTTAAAATATTCTTTGAGTTATCGCACTCCCAAATCTTATTCAAATTCCTGTTTTTCCCTAGCTCCAAATTCTAAAGTCTTCCATGTGCCACCTTTACACTCTGTTTACGTTAATACAATCACTGACTGCACCCCACTTCAGTTTCTGAATTATTCTGCTTTACAAAATCCCTCAGGAAAGTCTTATACATATTCTGCCCTCTACCCCAATTCTTTAAGTATGACATTAGTATAATTTGCCTACTCAGTGGTTATGAATAATTATACTCATAAATGTGTTACCCCTGCAGACCATGAATTATTACTCATAGCAATCTGACTCCCAAGTCTGAATATAGCAGCAAAACAATTTCTCTTGCTATAATTATATTTCCTTTAGTCTGTCGTCACTTCAGTGCAACAGCAGGTCAGATGTTGAAGAAACATTCTTGCATGGGAAATAAGGATATTTTCAACTGTATGGCAAATGAGGCCAAGGCACAGTGCTTGAATAACAATTATAGTTATCTGTTTCTCTTTGGTGAGTGATTTATCCCATCTTACTGTTTGCATCACCTGAATTGCCACATGCAAAGTGCAGGTAGACCGATGCAGTGAAGAATGACATATCCTGCCAGAAGACTGCTGATGTACAGTCAGGCTGTTGATATACAGCCAGGCTGCTGACTCAGAAGGAAGGAATGCTGAAGAAACCACCGGCCCAATTTACTTGACAAAGGATTCTCACAGATATCACACATCAGAACTGGTGTCCCTCCAAACCAATACTCAGGTATTTGTTGGGTTCCATCTAAATGCTAAAATGGAAGATGTTTGTGATATATTCTAGCTATGAAACCAGTCTGACATGCATTATAAGGGATTAGGCTGGCAGGCTGATAAATGCAAATTATTTCAAGGATAATTTGTTTGTACCTTTGTGCAACACAATAATGAAGCAGTAATGGAAATTGTGTGTGTCATAGTGCACCTCCTCACAGTTCTAAACACCATCGTCTTCATCCCTACCTCTGCTAAGGCCTCAGACAAGGATAATGCTGATGCATATGAAATAGCAATGGATGGTGCTACATCAACTATAAGGCTGTATGTTCCCCTGATGGCATAATACCTAATATCTATGGCAGATACCATGGTAGTGGGCATGAGTATATGACAGATAACACTCATACAACTGAACCTTGAAAGGTGACTGTAGAACTGCAAATATCCATGTACTCACATAATGCTAAATACAAACTCAAACGTAATTAGAAATAACAGACTGCTCTGTGAGAAAAGCAAATTCTCCCCTCAATGTACCAGTCTTGTTCCTCATATGCTCTTAATCCCAGTGGCACTTCAGCTGTCACTTACATTAATTTAAGTCTCATGCCTCTTTTATTGTCTCTTATTAGTAGTCTGAAAAATATCATTTTGGGAAGACACTCCTCTTTAATTAAATTCATAAGCTGCTCCATTGTGCATCACAGACCCAGAAAACTGATTACCCATAATTACTGCCAATTATAAATAAGAACATAGGGAATCTCCAAATTCTGGACCCCATGCAGTATGGGTTTGTGAAAGGTAGATTATGCATGCTCAACCTGATAGACTTTTTCGAGTCTGTCACCAAGCTGTGGATGAGGGCAAGGTAGTTCACACAGCCTACCTAGATCTTGTCAAGGCCTTCAACACCATCCCTCACTCAGGAATCATAGATAGACTCACTAAACTAGGCATAAACCCTTATGTAATAAAATGGGTTGCCAACTGGATAACTGATAGAACCCACACTGTGAAAGTAATGGACTCCAAATCTGACTAACAACCAGTTACAAGTGGTGTCCCACAGGGATCGGTCCTAGGTCCTCTCCTGTTTGGCATTTACTTCTCTGAAGTTCAAGCCAACACAAAGGGACTCTGGCTGACCAGGTTCGCAGATGATTACAAACTGGGAGCCATTACTGATTCTCCAACTGATGTAGACATTCTACAAAAAGGCCTCACTGACACCAATGACTGGTGACAGAACCACAGCCTTAAGCTCAATGCCAAAAGGTGCATTGTCATTCCCTTTGGGAAAAATTTGGTGCCCCTGAACTACCACATAGGCGGTAGTCCACTAAACACCAAAGGTGTGATAAGAGACCTAGGGACACAGATTAACAGCAACTTCTCCTTTGATAACCGCATTGCCACTGTAGTCAGAAAGTCCTTCTATGTGGCACATCTCATTACAACAAGTTTCTCATCCAGGGAGAAAGAGGTCATAATCCCTCTCTACTCATCCCTCATTAGACTTATTATAGAATACAATGCCCCATTTGGTACTCTCCTCACTAGACACCTACAACAACTGGAAAGGCCACAAAAATACCTCACTAAGAGGATCTTAGGTCTTAGACACATGTCCTAAATGGACAGACTCAAAAAACTCCAGCTATACTCTGTCTCTTATCGCCTACTTAGCTTGACCAATCCCCCCATGCCACACGCTCCATGGACCTTAACCTCATTACCACAATAAACAGAACATGCTGGTGGGACAGGTTCCTAAACCAGAGACTTCCCATACTCTGGATCAAACTCCCCATTCACGTCAAGCAGAGCACTTCACTGTCCCTCTTTAAGAGAAATCTTGACGAGTGGGTGGGCAATAGGAAGTTCACCCCGGGGATCACTTCAGTGGCCTTGCTTGACAGCACACTGGGAACTAACTTTGGGCAGCATGATGCCAGGGAATCTTCTTGGGCTAGGCTTATATAGGCTCCAGGGCTGTTAGCCTAGTACACACCTATGAACCTATGAATCAATGTCCTCAGGAAGTACAGTTCATCTGGATTTTACTAAAAAGATACCCCACTAAAGCAACTTCTCCATCACACAATGAAACCAGTTGCACCATTTAAATAGCCTAAAGTGGATATCTGCACTACAGCAACCCACATTTGAACTTTTGAATGATGGTCTTGGCTAGGTGGAGAATATAATCCCCGTACAGATTTTTTATACAGTTTAGCCTCCATATCCTAAGCCTGTTTACTTCCTTGTTTGATCAGAAAATGCATGGAATACCTAAACTCTCCATCTCCAACCGTCTTGATTTCAGATAGCTTAAAACAATGCCTAAATTGTTGATGTGCACAATTTTCTTTTTATGGCCAGTGATTCTATGTGTGAAAAAATGCAGATATTTACTTAAACTACTACCAGAGCTAAAAACAGCAACACAGAAAACATGGTGTCTCCAGGAATTGTACACAGCAAGCTGGAAGTTTCCACTAGTAAATTGCAGTCCGTAACATAGATAAAATTCTGCACAACTCTTTAATGGGTAAAGACTTTTCATCCATAGAACACCATGAGAACTACCACAAAACACCACTGGCCCAAATACATCTATCTACTATTACATCACATGACCAGGTTACATCCAATAAAAGTTAAAAATATATTAAAAGTGCTTTAACAACTCTATAAGAATGCATTTATCTGTGTGATATGTGGCACACAGATTTGGCTTTCTGTTCTCTTTTGGTTGCAGACAAAGCTGTCTACTTATAAAATGGTGAGTGAAGAGCCCTCTACCTTCAGCTAAACTTACACTGACGTACTAGTGTAGCCACCCCCCCCCCAAGTATGCTGAACATGTACCTCAGTTCACTGCACCACTCAGAGTAATCAGCACCATCACAAAGAAGTCAGTCAATAGTTCAAATACTAAAACCATATTTAAAAACAAAACAGAATCTACTGGAAAAATGCCTCATAAATAGAGGCTCTATGACTAGATGTATCTACTCAGAAAATTAGAGAAGGCGAGAGGTGTTGTGTCTTCCTTCCATGGAGCTAACATTAAGAATGTCATTGAGGTTGTAAAGAATAACCAGGGTTCACCTAATGATCTTGGCTTTGTAATTGTGCACATCAGACAACACTAGGTTCTCTTGTGTCACAATGGTGCAGGGGGATGGAGCTGACCTTGTTAATGCCCCTACCCAGGCTAGAAAACCTTTGCAGTTTATTGCTGCCTTCCATCCTTCACCAAGAATTGTCACCTAAATAAGAAGAATTACTACTGTCAGCACTGACTCACATTGCAATGTTAATTCAGATGGATGCAGTGCCTCTTTCTGTGCTTGAGAGGAAATGTGTGTGTGTGTGTGGGGGGGGGGGGCTAAACCTACATCTGCAAGGGATAGGCAATACATTTTTTTTCAGAAAGGCTTAGACTGCTGACCACACTGTCACAGACATGCCTGTTTTAGACATGGTCAAACTAATGGAAATTCCTAGCTAAAATGCATGGATAAATAGGGTGAAAGTTGTACTCATCAATACCAGCAGCATAAATAAACATATAAGCTGGCTAGAGACACACCATGCCTTTGACAGGAATGGGCTATGTGGCATCAAAGACTCATCCTGCATTCTGCAAATACCTGGTTACATCTCTTTCCACTTGGTCCAGCCCAGTGAGAAAGGCCATGGTATATCTATTTTCTTAAGTAACTGTTTCAAAACCAGGATTATAGAAAGAAAAACTGTGAGCATGGAATGCTACACAGTCAGGTTACAATAAACAAGACAAACTATAATTGCATAATATGCAATACAATAAACAAGACAAACTATAACTTTATAACATCAAACTATAACTTTGTAATATGCATAACAATAAAAAGACAAACTATAACTTTATAATATGCATTACAATAAACAAGACAAACTATAATTTTATAATATGCATTACAATAAACAAGACAAAGTATAACTTTATAATATGCATTACAATACACAAGACAAACTATAATTTTATAATATGCATTACAATAAACAAGACAAACTATAACTTTGTAATATGCATAACAATAAACAAAGCAAACTATAATTTTATAATATGCATTACAATAAACAAGACAAACTATAATTTTATAATATGCATTACAGTAAACAAGACAAACTATAACTTTATAACATCAAACTATAACTTTGTAATATGCAAAACAATAAACAAGACAAAGTATAACTTTATAATATGCATTATAATATACAAGACAAACAATAACTTTATAACATCAAACTATAACTTTGTATTATGCATAATAATAAACAAGACAAGCTATAACTTTATAATATGCATTACAATAAACAACATCCAAAAAGACAACGAGCCAGCAAACTGTAACCTGAAAAATTTATTGATTAATGCAGCATAAAAAACAAGTAACCAGACCAGTTTCGGCTGGTAAGAAACACAGCCTTCATCAGTGTGAACATAAAAAAATCAAATGCTACTGTTTATATACCTGAATCTTAAATGATGAATAATCAACACCTTCATTGGTTCATTTAAAATTGCTCATTAAGACCAGGTGGAAATAATCCACCTAGCTTTACAATCCATTTTTTCTCTTTAGAGTCTAGAATGGAATAGCAACCTGTTTTGTTTAATGTATTTCCCTTTACCACGTCAATAATCATAAATGTAAATTTAGCTGATTTGTGTATCATACAATGTTTATATAATACATTGTTGGATTTTTTGTTCTTAATGTTACTTACATGCTCAGAGATTCTTAGCCTGAGTGGACGAGATGTTTGGCCAATATAGAAAGATCCACAAGTGCATGTGGCTAAATATACAAGCCAATCATTACTGCAATTGGCAAAAAATTTTATGTCATACACCATGCCACAGTTTTTACTCGTGAACTGTTTGGACTTAGATATTTTATCACAGTGTATACAGTGGCCACATGGAAAACATCCAATCAAAGGTTCACCTGTAATGGTAGTTTGTGTCACTTGAGACCAGCTTTTGTCATGAGGATGTTTATAATAATTGAAACAGGATGCCAAATTTTTGCCTTTGCAAAATGAAAACAGACATCTATCCGGCAACATATTTAATAGATCCTGATCACACTGTAATATGTTCCAATGTCTGTATATGCTGTTAATAAGTACATCTGAATTCCTCGCATATGTGGTGACAAATCTAATGGGTTGTGGGTTACGTTCTTCACGTGATCCTCCCTGTTCAATGTATTTGCCCAGTTGCTGGCTCGCAGAACATGTCCCATATGATATCCCCTGGACTTGAATCTACTAGTCAAGTCCTGTCTATGTTCTTGAAAAGTGGGTTCCTAAGAACAAATATGCCTCATTCGTATGTATTGTGATTTGGGGATATTCCTTGCTATGTGAGGAGGATGAAAGCTGGATGCAAGGAGGACAGTGGTAAATTGAGGATACTTCCTATAGGCCTGCATACTTAAAGTGTGATCAGGTAATCTATTGATCAAGACATCAAGGAAAGTGATGGTATCTACATGATGGTTAACTGTAAAATTCAGGCCCCATTTGTTGCCATTCAAATAGGATATAAATTCCAACAAGTAATCCACATCTGTCCTCCATACCATCCAGCAATCATCCAAATAGTGTCAACAAATATCAATTTCACCCAGGAAAATATTGCGGCTACTATCATAAATGATTTGTTCCTCAACAAATGCCATGAATAGGTCAGCATAAATGGGGGCAAAAGATGCCCTCATAGCTGTTCCCTTGGTTTGCCAATAGCAAGTGTCCTGGTAAAAAAAGACATTGTTGGTTAAGACATGTTCTGCAAGACCTACAAGAAAGTTGTTAAAATGAGGCTGATATAAACCAGCCACCTGCAACCAATAACCAATGGCTTCCAGCCCAACTTGATGAGGGATGTTAGTATATAAAGCACTAACATCGAATGTGCACATAAGCCATCCTGGTTCCAACTGGGTTTCAGAAATGATTTTGAGGAGTTCTGTGGTGTCTTGTAGATGAGAATGTACCCTAGGTAGCAAAGGCTTCAGATAATTAGTGAGAAAATTTGACAAAGGTTCTGTGATGTATCCTTTTCCTGAAACAATTGGTCTTCCGGGTGGATGAACAGGATCTTTATGTATTTTAGGTAGAAAATAGATGTATTGATTGGCAGAATCATGAATCATGAGTTGCTGCATCACCCTGTCAGTGATAATACCTTCGTCCCTAGCAGTTAACAAAAAGTCATCTATTTGCTTCTTGAATCTAAAGTTGGGGTTGATAGGCATTTCTGAATAATAGCGTCTGTCTAGAAGCTGTCTTTTGGCCTCATTATCATATTCTGACAAATTCATTACTACTACTGCCCCACCCTTATCAGCGGATATGATGGCAATATCCTTATTGTTCTGTAACTCTATAAGTGCATCCTTTTCAACCAGAGACAAATTATTGGGTTTAAATGAAATATCAGAGCTTCGATAGTGCATATCTTTGAGAACACTGCTCTGAAACTGGTGCACTATAGGATGCATAGGGGGAAGATATCATGATTTGTGATATGTAAACATATCATTATCAATGTTACCATCCGTATCACCAAATTGCAGCTTAAGATTGAGTATTCTATAAAAAGATATTACATCCTGTGCCAAAAAATGTTAAGGGACCACAAAGTCAGGAATAAAAGTAAGTCCTTTATTCAGAATGGACATGTGAGTTGTTGACAAACTGAAATCGGATAAGTTCAAAACATTTACATTTTCATTTATTTCTGTATTGCTAGTCTCAAGAGACCTTGAATATTGTTGATTTTTCCTATGTTTCCTCCCCCTCGTTTGTATCTTGGCCTAAAGGGACAAATCCCTGTGTCCTTTTGGGGGGTCGGTGAATCTGATGCCATGTGCATATCACTATCCGTACAAGAAGATAAATCATCGGTAGATGATCCATTATCAACTGGATGTTTTTTGAGAATAGATCTGGGCCTTTTTCTTTTAGGAGCTCTGGATTGGCTTTGTATAAATCTAACTTGGTTATTGGTATTACTAAATGGGTTGCTACCCTGATAGTCTAACTGATCTCATTGGAATTTTTTTTATTTTTCTGGATTTGAGTTGCTCTTTAAGGTTACTTAATTCAGTAGCCACCTTATTCAAGTTTCTGGTAAAGAAGGATTCTCCTTCAAATTTCTGCACCTCAATACATAGTTTTGTGACCTCACTGATCTCACGATCAACCACTCTGTCATGGTACATGGCCAAAGCCTCAAAAAAAGACATGGTAGCTTGATGCTGGATGGCTCCCCATTGACTACTGAGCTCCTCATCTGCCTCACTTACATGAGGCTGTATTCTAATCCTAAGCCCTCTGGGTATGATACCTTTGGCCATATAGGCCTCGAAGATCTTGGAGTGCCATACATTTGACCTGAATGACCTCATATGCTTGTGCAATTGATCAAAAGTCAATCCGCAATTGGCCTCGGAACCCAGGGATGCACTGCTGTTGCCATTATCGGTAGTTGTACCAAAATCAAATACCCCAAGATCCTCTCTGTCAGCTGACAAACCAGATATCAAACTGATTAAATCCATGCTGTAAACTTGCAATGAATACAATGCAAGGTCTATAAACCTTAAACAATAACACATCAAGATCAAGCAGTATTCCACTTCGTCAAAATATTATTGGTCAAGAAAACATATATGCAAGTATATATTGACAATAATAGCACTTACCACAAACCAAGTAATGTTACGTCAGTATCAACAAACTGTGTTCAGTCCTTCACACACCAAACAGGAGCAATAATAGCCAAAACCTGGGCCAAGATCTGGCAAAAATTAAGTTAAAGCTACGCTGCACTTTTCATATACCAGTGACCGAAGACCTTGAACCATTATTAAAGATGTTGAGAAAAAATCAGTGGCCATCAAGTTCCAAATAATGATAATGGTTTGAAAGCTGACAAAGCAAAATCAACAATTGCACAATTCTGAACAGAAGCATTAGCAGACACCACTATACCAAGTTTCCAAAACACAATATAGGAACCCAAATAGTCAGAGGGAATTCTCCAGCAGCAATGTCAAATAATGCCTACTGAAAAAAGTAAGATACTAAAAGTACCATGAATTCAGACAACTTATTGTCACTCCAAAACTGTGCAATGTGTCCAGAAACTGTATAAATGACTAAACTGCATGATCGCATCTGCAGCTACTAAATATGTTTTTTACCTTCTTTAGATTTAGTTATAGTGCTCTCTGATCGGTTTTGGATGTATTTGGAGATTTATCCCTTCTACGTCTTGATTATACTGCGGATGTATGTTGGATTCGTGTTTTGTTCACTCTATGCGGCTTGGCGTATTGGTTAACGCATATGCGGCTAACCTTCCTTTCAAGCATTGATATTCAACTTTTTTCAACACTGAACAGGTACTGTTTAGCTTGACTTTTTGTTTTTGAGTGACACCTTTTTCTGTTTGGGACTTTAAACTATCTACGCTTCATAGCTCAAGTGTTGGCATTCTATTTTTGTAACACTGAGAAGGCACTGTTTTTTTCTTCGGCTGGAGGATATGGTGTATATACCTTTTGGGTGTTATATTTTTTAAGTGCCACATTGGGACATATTTTTCCAAACGGGAGCGTATGTATGTGTCTTTTAGGCTACCAAATTACCATGATTTTTTTGAAGGAGGACGTTGAACATCATAAGGACTAGCGGTGGCATAGTAATATCATTTGGATTATCTGGCTGCTCTTCGCAACCTATCGCCAAGTCGTTGAACATTGTCTGATTGTATGGACACAACTACATGTTTTGTTTTGACATTTTTTATTATCAGCATGTTTGGCTATTTATGTTGTTACTGTGTATGCCTATTGGCTCATTGATGGGATCCATCTATTAACATGATGTTACATTCTTTGGGCAATGTTGAAACCAGTTATTTATAAGCTGTAACCAGGTATTTACAGGCTCGTTTTTTTGGTTTTGGCGAAATAATTGAATTTGATGATACTGCATCATCAGGATTACATCTTTGATTGCTAATAACTTGTCTTGGGGATAGTGCATATAATGCGTATGGCAAATGTATATGTGTTACAATGTAAATACAAATGGTGGGGAGTTTATAATACTTTAAATCAATGGACAGTTTCTCGCAGGTTATTGTCAAGCCTTTGGGTCTGTACTAATTGAACTCAATCATATTGTTTATTTATACATCATGATCCTAGTATACTTAATTTCTAATATGGATGGCTAAATATATGTTTTTTTCATATGGTATACACTATATTTAATGTTTCTATCTGACTGGGCCTATTAGGGTCAATTATGTAATATATGTTTTTGGGCATCGCCTTTTTATATATTGGTTTGGCACTGAATGGACTTACAATAGTATGTATGCAGCCTTATCTATGACTTTTAGGACTAATAATTTTTACATCTAAGTTCTTAAGTCAGGTGACAAGGCTCTAGAATTGTTTCCACTTTATGTGGTCACTATTTATACTTTTTCCAGTTAGTCTTGGTTCTTGTTAATATGGGAATTATTTATATAGGTTTGGCATACAAGGATCGTGATTTGTTCCATTCTGACTCAACTTCAACAGATTACTTATTGTAAACTCACAGTTTAGTCATTTATACAGTTTCTGGACACACTGCACAGTTTTGGAGTGACAATAAGTTGTCTGAATTCATGGTATTTTTAGTATCTTACTTTTTTCAGTAGGCATTATTTGACATTGCTGCTGGAGAATTCCCTCTGACTATTTGGGTTCCTATATTGTGTTTTGGGAACTTGGTATACTGGTGTCTGCTAATGCTTCTGTTCAGAATTGTGCAATTGTTGATTTTGCTTTGTCAGCTTTCAAACCATTATCATTATTTGGAATTTGATGGCCACTGATTTTTTCTCAACATCTTCAATAATGGTTCAAGGTCTTCGGTCACTGGTATATGAAAAGTGCAGCGTAGCTTTAACTTAATTTTTGCCAGATCTTGGCCCAGGTTTTGGCTATTATTGCTCCTGTTTGGTGTGTGAAGGACTGAACACAGTTTGTTGATACTGACGTAGTGTTACTTGGTTTGTGGTAAGTGCTATTATTGCCAATATCTACTTGCATATATGTTTTCTTGACCAATAATATTTTGACGAAGTGGAATACTGCTTGATCTTGATCTGTTATTGTTTAAGGTTTATAGACCTTGCATTGTATTCATTGCAAGTTTACAGTATGGATTTAATCAGTTTGATATCTGGTTTGTCAGCTGACAGAGAGGATCTTGGGGTATTTGATTTTGGTACAACTACCAATAATGGCAACAGCAGTGCATCCCTGGGTCCCAAGGCCAGTTGCAGATTGGCTTTTGATCAATTGCACAAGCATATGAGGTCATTGAGGTCAAATGTATGGCACTCCAAGCTCTTCAAGGCCTATATGGCCAAAGGTATCATACCCAGAGGGCTTAGGATTAGACTACAGCCTCATGTAAGTAAGGCAGATGAGGAGCTCAGTAGTCAGTGGGGAACCATCCAGCATTAAGCTACTATGTCTTTTGTTGAGGCTTTGGCCAAGTACCATGACAGAGTGGTTGATCGTGAGATCAGTGAGGTCACAAAACTGTGCAGTAAGGTGCAGAAATTTGAAGGAGAATCCTTCTTTACCAGAAACTTGAATAAGGTGGCTACTGATTTAAGTAACCTTGAAGAGCAACTCAAATCCAGAAAAATTAAAAAATTCCAACGAGATCAGTTAGACTATCAGGGTAGCAACCCATTTAGTAATATCAATAAGCAAGTTAGATTCACACAAAGCCAATCCAGAACTCCTAAAAGAAAAAGGCCCAGATCTATTCTCAAAAAACATCCAGTTGATAATGGATCATCTGCCGATGATCTATCTTCTTGTATGGATAGCGATATGCACCTGGCATCAGATTCACCGACCCCCCAAAAGGACACAGGGATTTGTCCCTTTAGGCCAAGATACAAACGAGGGGGAGGAAACATAGGAAAAATCAACAATATTCAAGGTCTCTTGAGACTAGCAATATAGAAATAAATGAAAATGTAAATGTTTTGAACTTATCCGATTTTAGTTTGTCAACAACTCACATGTCCATTCTGAATAAAGGACTTACTTTTATTCCTGGCTTTGTCGTCTCTGAAGATTTTTTGGCACAGGATGTAATGCCTTTTTGTAGAATACTCAATCTTAAGCTGCAATTTGGTGATACGGATGGTAACATTGATAATGATACGTTTACATATCACAAATCATGATATCTTCCCCTTATGCATCCTGTAGTGCACCAGTTTCAGAGCAGTGTTTTCAAAGATATGCACTATCGAAGCTCTGATATTTCATTTAAACCCAATAATTTGTCTCTGGCTGAAAAGGATGCACTTATAGAGTTACAGAACAATAAGGATATTGCCATCATATCCGCTGATAAGGGTGGGGCAGTAGTAGTAATGAATTTGTCAGAATATGATAATGAGGCCAAAAGACAGCTTCTAGACAGACGCTATTATTCAGAAATGCCTATCAATCCCACCTTTAGATTCAAGAAGCAAATAGATGACTTTTTGTTAACTGCTAGGGACGAAGTTACTATCATTGACAGGGTAATGCAGAAACTCATGATTCATGATTCTGCCAAACAATACATCTATTTTCTACTTAAAATACATAAAGATCCTGTTCATCCACCCGGAAGACCAATTGTTTCAGGAAAAGGATACATCACAGAACCTTTGTCAATTTTTCTCACTAAGTATCTGAAGCCTTTGCTACCCAGGGTACGTTCTCATCTACAAGACACCACAGAATTCCTCAAAATCATTTCTGTAACCCAGTTGAAACCAGGATGGCTTATGTGCACACTCGATGTTAGTGCTTTATATACTAACATCCCTCATCAAGTTGGGCTGGAAGCCATTGGTTATTGGTTGCAGGTGGCTGGTTATATCAGCCTGATTTTAACAACTTTCTTGTAGGTGTTGCAAAACATGTCTTAACTAACAATGTCTTTTTTTACCAGGACACTTGCTATTGGCAAACCAAGGGTACAGCTATGGGGGCATCTTTTGCCCCCATTTATGCTGATCTATTCATGGCATTTATTGAGGAACAAATCATTTATGATAGTAGCCACAATATTTTCCTGGGTGAAATTGATATTTTGGAGATGCTATTTGGATGATCGCTGGATGGTATGGAGGACAGATGTGGATTACTTGTTGGAATTTATATCCTATTTGAATGACAACAAATGGGGCCTGCATTTTACAGTTAACCATTATGTAGATACCATCATTTTCCATGATGTCTTGATCAATAGATTACCTGATCACACTTTAAGTATGCAGGCCTATGGGAAGTATCCTCAATTTAACACTGTCCTCCATGCATCCAGCTTTCATCCTCCTCACATAGCAAGGAATATCCCCAAATCACAATACATACGCATGAGGCGTATTTGTTCTCAGGAACCCACTTTTCAAGAACATAGACAGGACTTGACTAGTAGATTCAAGTCCAGGGGATATCATGTGGGACATGTTCTGCAGGCCAGCAACTGGGCAAATACATTGAACAGGGAGGATCTGTTGACCTATAAATCACATAAAGAATGTAACCCACAACTCATTAGATTTGTCACCACATATGCGAGGAATTCAGATGTACTTATTAACAGGATATACAGACATTGGAACATATTACAGTGTGATCAGGGTCTATTCAATATGTTGCCGGATAGGTGTCTGTTTTCATTTGCAAAGGCAAAAATTTGGCATCCTGTTTCAATCATTATAAACATTCTCATGACAAAAGCTGGTCTCAAGTGACAAAAACTACCATTACAGGTGAACCTTTGGATGTTTTTCCATGTGGCCACTGTATACACTGTGATAAAATATCTAAGTCCAAACAGTTCATGAGTAAAAACTGTGGCATGGTGTATCACACAAAATTTTTTTGCCAATTGCAGTAGTGATTGGCTTGTATATTTAGCCACATGCACTTGTGGATCTTTCTATATTGGCCAAACATCTCGTCCACTCAGGCTGAGAATCTATGAGCATGTAAGTAACACTAAGAACAAAAAATCCAACAATGCATTATATAAACATTGTATGATACACAAATCAGCAAAATTTACATTTATGATTATTGACGTGGTAAAGGGAATTAAATTAAACAAAACAGATAGGCATTCCATTCTAGACTCTAAAGAGAAAAAAATGGATTGTAAAGCTAGATGGATTATTTCCACCTAGTCTTAATGAGCAATTTTAAATGAACCAATGAAGGTGTTGATTAATCATCATTTAAGATGCAGGTATATAAACAGTAGCATTTGATTTTTTTATGTTCACACTGATGAAGGCTGTTTCTTACCAGCCGAAACCGGTCTGGTTACTTGTTTTGTATGCTGCATTAATCAATAATTTTTTCAGGTCACAGTTTGCTGGCTCATTGTCTTTTTGGATATACTTTACTTTGTGGAGCCGTGCAATTGCCTTTCATGCAGGAGGACTTATTTGGTGGTTACAATAAACAAGACAAACTATAACTTTGTAATACGCATTACAATAAACAAGACAAACTATAACTTTATAACATCAAACTATAACTTTGTAATATGCATTACAATAAACAAGACAAACTATAACTTTATAACATCAAACTATAACTTTGTAATATGCATAACAATAAACAAGACAAACTATAACTTTATAGCATTACAATAAACAAGACAAACTATAACTTTGTAATATGCATTACAATAAACAAGACAAACTATAACTTTATAATATGCATTACAATAAACAAGACAAACTACAACTTTATAACATCAAACTATAACTTTGTAATATGCATAACAATAAACAAGACAAACTATATCTTTATAGCATTACAATAAACAAGACAAACTATAACTTTGTAATATGCATAACAATAAACAAGACAAACTATCACCTGGACTTACAAAGCCCTGTAGAATGTGCAGGATTAGTCTAAGAGCTAATTTGGGCAATATGACCGACGTGCGATCCAGAAACTAGCTCCCGGGATGTGCACATGAGCTCTTAGACTAATCCTGCATGGACTGAGCTCCTGTATGAAAATTACCCTCATTTGCAGGTGAAAACCATGCAAATGAGAGTAATATGTGATCCAGGAAGCTGGCAGTTGTCCATGCAGGACGAGTGCAGTGTGCAGAAATGTACTCAGTTAATAACTGAGTACATTTCTGCAATCTACAAAACGAAGCTATGACAGCTCCAAATAAAGGCTGCATATCATTGAGGAGGCATGCCAATGTCCAAGTAGAAGTCCATTGGCATTGCAAACTGTTTAAAAAAAATAAACAACTTTTAATTATTTTTCACCGATCTCGCCTGTTTAAGCATAGGGCAGTGACACGCAAATGGGATCGGGGGAAAATAATAAAATAAACTTAAAATAAGCATTCTAACTAAAATCAGTATTCTGCCATACAAGTCAATGGCAGGCAGAAGACAACCTGGTCAGTGAGTAATGGTTGCTAAAGGGGGTGGCTCGGTGTGGGACATGTAACTATGAATTAGCAGGCAATCCTATGCAAATGAGGGAAAGGATAGTGAATCCCAGATTTTCCCATGGTATGAGGCAGGTCCCAAGAGTGTAAGAGTATAAATAGCTGGGTGGAAGACTAGGATATAGATGACATCATGTGGGGTGTGTGTCAGGCATACTGTAAGTGGATTGGAGACCTGTGGCTCGGGATTGCTCCTAGCTTTGCACAGCTAACCTAGGGGTGTGTCTAAACCTGCCTAGCACTCTTTATAAAGTGTAAGCGGGTGTGCGCGCACCCAGTTTTACAGGAAGAAAAAGGAAGTTAAACCAGGAAAAAGCAGCTCTGTGCACATTTGAGCACTCCGTCTGTGCGGTGCGCACATGGGCCTAAACAGGGAGGCAATGGGAAAAGAAAACAGCAATAGGAAGGTAATCAATGAGAACTAGCTTACCTGATAGGTGAAATGTATCAGAATCAGCCAATTACACAGGCAGCAGACCAGCCCAGCACACCACTATCAACTATGCAAACACTTTTCCCCCTCGTTTTTCCCAAAAACACTGCACCACCATTGTATACAGATGGGGACATTTTACAAAACAACGACAAGAGAAAAAATGTTAGGGGCTGCTTTTGCTATCATAAACCAGCATGTGCAAGAGGCTGAGGGTGGTGAGGATGTGAATGCTGCTGAGCAACTCACAGTGAGGAGATGGAGAAGAGTGTACAGACCCAGGGTGACCTACCAAGGGCTACATGAGCTGGAGATAGTGGAGAGCTATACGGTGGACAGGGAACTCCTACAGCAAATTGTTGAGCTGTGCCGGCCATGCCTGACCATACAACCAACAGAGGGGAATCCATCCCAGTGGATACCAAGGTATGTGTAGGCCTAAGAATACTAGCTACAGGTACCTTCCAAAGGGCAACTGGGGATATGATGGGGATTTCACAGTATCAGCATCCAGGGTACTCCACCAGCTCCTGGATGCCATGTCATCACATGTCGGTGAGCACATACATTTCGCCATCACCCGTGAGGCGTTGGCCAGCAATATACATCTCTTCCACCAAATAGCAGAATACCCTGAGGTAGTGGCACCCACTACCTCAGGGTATTCTGCTCTTTGGTGGAAGCACACCTGCACGCACATATGCATTAAAGCACCACCAGGTGAGTGGGGTAGGGTCTACATCAACCGCAAGGGCTTCCCCTCCATCAACTGCCAGGTCATGTGCGATGCCCAGGGTATAATAATGAATGTGTGTGCTGGCTGCCCTGGAAGCTACCACGATTCCCACATCTGGCATCTGACGCAGCTGTACCAGACATTTGCCAATGGGGACATCCCACACGGTCACCTAGTGGGGGATGCTGGGTATGCACTGGAGCCATGGCTGATGACACCCATCAGAAATGCATACACACCCGAACAAGAACTCCATAATGAGGCACACGCACAAACATGAATCATAACAGAGCGTGTGTTTGGGATACTCAAGTCACGTTTCTGGTGCCTGGACACATCCGGTGGAGCCTTGCAGTACTCACCAACTACATGTACCCAAATTGTCCTTGTATGTGCAATGCTACACAATATGATCCTGTGGAAACAGCTGCAGCAGGAACAGCATGGGGCAGGGCCACACAGCCCCCCACCAGTGCCAAGGTCTGCACAGGCACAGAGTGACTCAGAAGAGGAACAACCTGAGCCTGCCCCAGTAGGCAGAAGAAGGCATGCCCAGTATGCCCTAGTCTTGGCAAAGAGGCAATGCATAGCACATGCACTGACACAGTAGGGACCCAGGGAATGACACCTCTCTCCGACTCGCACATACAGTAAAATGGATGCCAAACATGACACTACCTGTGTTCAACCATGTATAGGGAGTGTACTATGTGCATCTGACATAGGCAGCCCTGCAGCACCACCCTCAATACTGGGACACCCACAAGGTAAGTGACTCACACATGCCAGTTGGGGGGGGCACATACCCAACAACAGTCACAGCCAGCAGGATAGGAGTAGACAAACACAAACAAATGCTTTACTATGGCCTCTGAATGAGTCCCATGGGTAACTCCTACCCCAGGCCTACACAGACAAACTACAGCAGGCGAACCAGTTGGATGCAAGTTGTGAAGGCTGGGAAGGCAAAAACTAATATGTAGGTAGTGAAGGCTAAGATCTGTAGTACACTGGTATGCCTCTAGCCAGCACGATAGGTACGACTACAGATTGAAATGGTGTACCTGACATGCCAGTACAGTCCTAGCAACTGTGTAAAAGTGTAAGGTATGCCCCACCATCCTATGTACACTTATAGTAAAAGTCAGGTGTGTGTGTCCCCCACCCCTGTGTAGAAATGTAGAAACAGTCAGGTGCCCCCCCCCACTATGCAGAAATGTAGCAACAGTCAATGCCAAATGACCAATGTATACCCTGCAGACACAGCATGCTACCTGTCAGTGTACAACACAAAGGTCAGCACCGCAGTACAAATTACCTGGACTTGATCCACACATGCAATATAGATGGTCATACTGGGCATGCTCACACATTTAGAGGAATGAAGGCAATTTCAATCAACAACATACTGAAAGGCCATACTGGGCTTGCTCACACACTTAAACACATGAAGGCCATGTCAGCAAACACCAGTGGAACAGACATATCTGGCAGTTGCAGTTCCTAGTGCAGACACATGTCAGTATGCACCACTCCTGCCTTGCACAAACAGTGGATAGGAATGCAGACATATATGTAAGGACAACACACTATAATAAGCCAAAGGTAGACGGACATAGATGTGTGGAAGAGGGTGAAAGTGACAAGGAGCCATCTGGGCCTGTCCCACCCAGCACACAGCCAAAGGGGCCCAAACACATGAGGTGCAGGTGTCACTCACTGCAGATACTAGCCACCAGTATCTGTCAGCATGACAGTGTGTTGCATGTGCCAACTGTGCAATATGACTGTATAAGGAAGTAGTCACCTAGTAGCTGTAAACACGTACCTGTGACATATGACCCCATGTGTGCCCGCATGTGGCATGTCAACCCCTACATGAATGGGTTACGGCCCATGCACACACCGGCCTCCCCATAGCAGTATCATGACAAGCATGCTGAGGTCATCCAATGTTAAATACAACTTTGGGGGAGCTGTAGCTCAGTAATCCCCATGGCATGTCCCATAACTGCGTACTGCTGTACTGATAAACTAGTTAGGTAGTAGTCCTAACCCCAGACTTGGCAACTGTGTGAGTGAGTGTTTGTGTGCATGTCTCTCAGTCTCTGACTGTGTAGAGAGAAATGCTTTTTAGGCTACACACACTCAGTACAGTTCATATACACAACTTTGGCAAGGCTGTTGATGTCACTCACCTGGAAATACACCTCTGGGGAAACCATAGCCCAGTAATCTCCATTAGCGCATCTTATAACTGCGTACTGCTGTAGTGTGATAAAGTAGTTAGGTAGATGTTCTAACCCCAGACCTGGCACATGTGTGCGTGTGTGTGTCTGACTGAGTAGAGAGCAATGCTTTTTAGACCACTCACACCCCGTACAATACATATACTCAACTTTGGTAAGGCTGCTGATGTCACTCACCTAGAAATACACCTTTGGGGAAATCATATCACAGTAATCTCCATGGTGCGTCCTGTAACTGCGCACTGCTGTAGTGTGATAAAGTAATTAGTTAGGTGTTCTAACCCCAGACTTGGCAATTGTGTGTGTGTGTCTCTGTCTGTTTATGACTGACTGATGAACAATGCTTTTTAGGTCACACACATTTCTTAGAATTCATATACCCAACATTGGCAAGGCTGCTGATGTCACTCACCTAGAAATACACCTCTGGGAAAGTCATAGCCCAGTAATGTCTGTAGCGTGTCCTGTAACTGTGTACTGCTGTAGTGTGATTTAGAACTGTGGTAGGGTTCCATCACCACCCATGGCAGTTCTGGATGTTTTGTGCGTGTTTCAATGTCTGTATGGAGCAACGTATCATAGGTTACTCACTTGCAGTACAATTCAAATGCCCTACTTTTCCAATTCTGCTGATGTCATTCATTGTGAATACAATTTTGGGGAGAAAGTTCCCTGTAATCCCTGTGGTGTGACCTATAACTTCTCCATGCTGTAGTGTGATATAGGCCTTGGTCAGGGGTTCTATACCCACAAATGACAGTTGTGGATGTTTTGTGTGTGTCTCACTGTTTGTGTAGGGAGCAATGCATTTTAGGTTAGTCACTCGCAGTACAGGTGAAATGCCTTACTTTGGTAATCCAGCTGATGTCAGTCACTGTGAAATACACCTTTGGGGAAGAAGTACTCCATTAATGTCCATGGTGCATACTATAACTGAGTAGTGCTGTAGTGTAATAAACTAGTTAAGTTGGGGTTCAACTCCCAGACATGACAGGTGTGTGTGTATCTTGTGTAGAGGTGAGGCTGTGGCCAATGTGGCGGGGGGGTTTGCTCATTACTTTTATGGTGGCCCTACTATATATCACAATGTCAACCATACAGGGATAACAGATGTAAATTAGCTGGGATGCAAAGCCGTACCCATGCATGTGACATCAAGGCCAGCCAATCTAAATTAGCAACCCCCCTATTACCCAGAGCACACACTAAACCCATGTGTCATACGCACACACATGCCTAGGCAACAGCCAACATGTGGTTAGTACGCTGCATATTGGCCACTGATAGCAACTATGCAGTGATAGCAGTGGGCTACAGAGGGCATGTCACCCTGTCCATCTGTCCAATATGCACGTACATGCAGACAGTGCACTTCCACCATGCTCCCCAAAGGACACCTGCACCACCTGTGGTGCCTTCACATGTGACTCACAATGGACATAGCATGCCTGACAACATGCCCTGTATGGACAGATGACACTGACATCAGGGAATGCTGTTGGCATGCTATCAATGTATGTGAAGGGTAAACCTGCTGCCCATTACCAGTTCCTGCCACAGGTGGGCAAGACTGGCACATCTGATGATAATCTGTGTTTACAACATGGGCCAGACACCCCAGGTACAGTTCCACATGTCACTGTACATGCATGTGGGAGGTGTGCACATCCCAGACACCATTCATGTCATGGACTAAGGAACACATACATGGCATGTGGTGTACAGCATTGGCCACACGCAATAGTCACCCAGCTTACTGGATGGGGGATGCAATACCTGTGTGGACAAATGCAGTAACTACAGGCTTGAGCCACAATGCAGACCATTGTCATGTGGCCTGATGCAATGGTATACCCATTGCCCACCCGTGTACAGCCTGCTGGCACAGTTGACTACCACACACCCATGTAGACATGCACCCATGTATGTCAGAACTGGCACCCTGTGTGTATGTGTGTGTGTTGTATGATGTGTATGTCCACATCCACACTCACTACAACCCTCCAGGGCATACTGAAGCATGCTGTCTGATGTCTGCCATCTCCTCGTACTCTTTGCCTGTACGGCCTCCGTATGACCCATGTGGCACATGTGATACCTGCACATTGATGTGTTGTGGCAATCCCACTACTGATGAGTTGCACTCCTAGCCCTGCCAAGTGTGTCAATGTGTGTGCGTCCCTGTGTGACTGTGCCTGTGTTGACGCTGGCACCTGTTCATGTGGACAGGCACATGTACGACACCTACCGTATATCTACCGTATCCCCGTTGCATATGTCACTTACCCTTACATATATGTTCTGAGTGCTCCACATCAGGTAACCCATGTGGTGCATCCAATAACTGCATCGAACTGTGATAGCACTACATAGTTGTCAGGAGTTTGACACCCTGTGCTGGTAGGTGTGTTACACAAACATGCTCCAGTTTTACCCTCCCACCTCTCCCTGACATGTATCTGCCTCTGTCTGCCTCCCCCACTCCTTCTCTATTGGATGTGAAGACCCACACCTGCCTTGTTTAGGCAGCGGCATGTGTATTTTATGTGTTGCTCATGATCAGCTGATGGCCTCTGCATGAATTGCAGCCCTCCCCTAGCCAATTGCATGTGGAACAGCTGTGGTAACAATCCCATAGCCAATTGCATGGAAACACACTACAATACCTAGGAACATCATGGTGGTGTTGGGCCTTTGCAGTCACTGTGAGCAGGAACTAGATGTGATGTTTATCAAACAGCATCCCAGATGGATTGGGGATTTATCTCTAACAACATACACTGTGGAAAGAGGGCAACCAACAGGCGGGGGATATGCCTGACCTGACCACAGACTGTAAGTGCTGCTATACTGCATTTGGAGTAATGTTGGTTTAACAGTGTTTGTCTGGATATGCCTGTCGTACATGTCGCAATACCTCCCATGTCATTTCCATGTATATGAGGAATTCCCATCTGCAGATTGGGCAGTGTTGGGTCTATGGTTTCATGTGTTAGCCACAGTGCATCAATCCGTGGAATGCAGAAGGTAGTGTGAGGATTGCAGTCTGTAGATGGTGAAGGCCATGACAGTTACTGACTTCATATCCCTCATAGGACATATGTTGCAACAAACCCTGTTACAATGGAAAATGTATGGGGTTATCACAGCAACATGTCTATACTGGCCCTGTGTATGTGCTGTCAGCCACACCTCTGTCAACCTTTGTAGATATGGCATGCATGAAGTGGTGCATATGTGCTGTACACCATAAATACTGTCATCATATCTGAAAACAAGCCAGTGATATATCAGATTGCTACACATGTCATGTACAGTAGTGGTTATATTTCATGACATAAGCTGGACATTATGTGGATGACTGTACAGTACTGAGGTCTGTGTAGTGATAGTGAATGTCGGCAATGTGTGTATTGTTAATATGTACTTCAGCCTGTGTACAGACTGTGGTAGATGTCATTGTTATAGCTCCCCTTCTCTCAGATGTTACATGCTGCCCCATTTTCCCGTACAAGTTTGTAGGGCCATACACACACATGTCCCATACCACAGACGGCCATCATGACAAACTGTGTAGCAGCCAGTATATGTAGGGTCATTCTGTGATTGGCACATATGAGGATGGTGTAGAACAGATAGTCCATATACTGTAATATTGTGCTAGCTTACCATATGTGGCTGTGGTTGTGTTCACATTGGTTGTGGTTATACACTGTCACACAGGTGTATCTAACCCTGTGCTGTGATATGGCTGTTGAGCCTGCTATATATGCAGGTACACGCGCATTACCCCATACGAGATGTAAGCCAGTGTTGAGACAGTCTGCCTGTAGCCTGCACAGTGCATTGTTACATGCCTAGCAGCTTAATGTACTTAACCAGTGGGATGTTATGTGCAGATACCTGCCAGCTGTACTGCTGCTGGGCCTCCCTTAAACATCATGTATGTCAAACAGAGCAGTGGGATACTGTACAGATGTATGTCAATATCTAGTGGGTGGTATGTGTCCATGGCACACCTCTACCAGCAGTCATTATGTGTCAGGCCAGACAGGAGTGTGTAAATCCAACACCTATGGTGCCAAATGTATACCAGTCGTTATGTGTTATACCCATCTACATGGCTGTCTACATCCATATTGTCAGGCCTGGTACACATGTGGTGCACTAAGGGATCATGTGTATACCTCTGGACTGTACAGGGTGTTTCCGAAGTTCCACATATAGTGGCCAATATCTCTGCTGCACTCCACAGGGGCATTACATGCTAGCAGTGGTACCTTACAATGATTTCCTTAGGATGTCTGTCAGTAACCAATGGCACACATGCTATAAGCAGATGTCAGCATCCACACACACCATGTCTGTGAAGACAATCCCAATGACAGTAACAACAGTTTAATAATATACCTGCTATACATATCTGTTATCCCCTTGCACTACTACTTTGGGAATGTAGGGGCTGGTGTATGGCTACACTCCATGTCCAGGACATATGGTGGAAATATATGTACATATACTTATCCAGATAGCCATATATATATATATATATATATATATATATATATATATATATATATACATATATATATACTTACACATGTGTACTACATTGAATTACCACTGTCATGGCAACCACCCACTATAACTCCCCACAGCATGTGGGCGTAGTCACTTTACATTTCCTGTGTGATGGACATCCGTCCTGTGTGTGGGCATCAGTGATACAGGCAGCAGGTAGCAATACCTCTTACAGGAGAACCTGTACACTCAGAGTGGACACATATTTGTAGGAGGATCAGGAACTACAGACAGACTGTGGGTAGTGTCGTGTAATGCTTTGCATAGTACTGGTGTTACAGGGTGTGTGTATGTGTACATACTAGTGTACCTTGGAATGCAGTCTGTCTGCATAGCCCACTACTGTGAGCCTAACCTCTTGCTGGACAGAGGTATGCCTATTATGTGTTGTCCATCCACCACACAGGTCCTGTGTCAGATATTACACTGGCAGTGTGTGTGTTGCATGCTATCAGTACATAGCTACATCCATGTCTATATCTAACCTCAATTCCCTGACTAAGGGTATGTTGCAGACTATCCTGTAACACCAGTACCTTACTTAGTGTATGACAACAGTGTTCCAGCCTCTGTCCTCCATCTACATACCAAGCTTTGCACATATGTCATGCTGTTGGGGGTTGTTTTGTAGTGGGATGTGAGTTTATCACACTGCCATTACTGCCACTAGTCCACTGCTGTTGTATCCCCCACACATACAGTGGGGCTGGAGCCATATATGTGTGGGCGTCACCTACACAGCACATGTGCACCCTTATGCACTGCAGAGGCCAGTGTATGTAACAGTGGTATATGGGCTTGTATTACTGAGTCTATGTGGAGAGCACCATAAATGACCTAGGCTGTTACAAAATGTGGGGGTATCAGGGGTGAGCTGCCACAAGGTATGTGGATATACAGTACCGTATACTCCACCGATATTGACATTACGTACATGACTTGGGGTACTGCAAGCATACTGCCTCCTGCCATAGAGACTGTTCTGTGCGTTATGACTTGTTATGTACTGGGTACAACCCATTTGATCACAAAACGTCTTTACCTCCTACGGAGTTTGTACAGAGTGTAGATAGAGGTGGCTGAACTACACACCTGCAGTACATACTGTTGATTGTGTGATACCCTGTGGCCCAGTCTGTCTGCACTATTGCACATTCTGAAGGGCTTGGCCTGGACAGCAACAGTTGTGAACCTTTCCAGACTACTGTATTAGTGTAACTGTTTCATAGTTGCAGTACCCTGTTTATATGGTTGCCAGTATTTGAACAGCTATATGATATGGCATATAGAACTGTTATAGTATACAATTAAAGGATTCCCATTTCTGCAAACCTGTGTGTGTTGTCTTTCCTATGACCTTTCTATGGGTATATGTTGCAGGCAATGATTGACATTAGTATGTGTCGCCCATACAGTGTCCAGTTGTTCAGGTGTTAACTGTAGGCATTGTGGCTGTTCCATATTGTGTGCATTTCCTACATATGTATCTTACCATACATATATATGTGTGTGTATGTGTAGTCACATGTATAGATTATATATATACACACACACACACACACATATACACACACATATATAAATATATATATATATATATATATATATATATATACATATATATGTATATCTGTATCTGTATATATGTGTCTGTGTATCTGTATCCTGGGACGTTGATGGCTTCAACATATTACATATCCTATGAGAGGCAGACTGTACGTGGTAGTGTATTGCAGGGTGCATGTGTTTGGCTGTGAGGGGATGCCTATTCGTACAAGACGTATAGTGTGTGGGGCCTCTCAATCCCATTAACGTGCATGTGGACAAAGGTTAGTAGGCGTACAATGCCTATGTAGATCATAGCATGCTTTTGTACACCATCCCACTTGTAGGAATATGTGTAGTTGTTAAGGGATCTACCTCCGTTCACAGAATATGTTTCCACCAGGACTGCTTGGCATATGCCAACATTCCATAGGTGCCATCCCCTGGACATACAGTCCTTCACAGGTCATAGATGTGTCAATGCCCTCCTCCACACTGTTGAGGTGTGCAGCACTACTGGGGTTGCTATAACTCACTGGGTGTGGCTGCTGTGGACACAACTGCCATTATTGCAGTTACTGTTGCATCTATCCCCCCACATAGCTGTCTGTAATACTGTACAGTGTATGTAATCAGGTTGTTAGTTGTTGTTTACACCATTCACAGTAGTTGAGTGCCTCACACCCTCCTAAGGGTAGGGCTATGCCACTGGCATTGGCACACACATGTTACTTAGGTGAGGATCGCAGTAGAGTGGGGAGAGGGACATAGACCCTGCTGTTAGCATGTTCAATGTTATCCACATTGCAGACTGTATATATATATATATATATATATATATATATATATATATATATATATATATATATATATATAGCACGTGTGGTTGTGCCTGTCCTGTCTTGGTGGGATCACATGTGCAACAGATGTGTTACCTGCACTGGAACATACCTCCATGTGTACAGTCTTTTAACTGTACTGCATCTAAACCAAAGGTACTGTGTGTTGTACCCAGCCATGGCATGTGTACCACCCACTACACTTACTGGTGTCCACTGTAGAAGGCCTGCTGACACCACTACACCCATCAGCCATGTGGCACATGGACAAACACAACACAATCAGAACAGATAGTGGTGACAACAATACAACATTGTTAATTACAGCTATGATGCATCATGGCTGCACAGCTACACCTTCCAAGATAGTAGCATTTCACTTTACTGCTGACAACATGCTACACATCATTCCATTGCTACACTGTTGTACAGTCACCCTGTGCATCAGCACCATGTTAGCCTGTCCCTGCATCGATGTTATAGATGTCAGGGAGTGGCACAGGTATCATCATATGCACAGGGTGTGTTGTTGGTTTGCCAGAGGCCTAGGCTGAGCCATACAATTGACAACATGTGTGTGTGTGTGTGTGTGTGTGTGTGTGTGTGTGTGTGTGTGTGTGTGTGTGTGTGTGTGTGTGAGGGGGTTGAGTATTGTTATGGGCCACTGGTGATGTCATGTGTGCAGGTATGTGGTTGTCCTAGGTTCGTTGTTTATGTGTGTGTGTCCGCATGCACACTGTGGGACAGCTGCAGACTGTACCTGGCAGGGTTTGCAGTTCACCGTCTCTGGCCACGGACACAGGACCTGTGTCTGGCAGGGGTGCTACAGGCAGTATTAGGTACAAAGCCAGACTGAGTACTGTCCCCCACGTTTGATAGACGTCCACTGGATCCAAGTCCCTCCTGGGACTGGCCAGGGCCACGTGCACGTGGTCTGCTATGACAGTCTGTGGATAGCCCCCCCACAGTGCTGGGGCTGGTACTGCCACTACGGGAGTGGCGGTGACTGGTTGGATATCCACGGTGACTCCAGCTGTTGGTGTTGCTGGCATACGTCCATGTGGCCGTCGCAACCGTCCCGCCCTGTCCTGATGCATGGAAATGACATTGTGGATAAGATCCAATGTCTCACCCCACTGCTTATCCATTACCTCAGTGTAATTACAGATGGCATCTGCTAGGTCACGGATGCTGTCAGTTACAGAAGTGTGATGAGCCCTCTGTGCCCTTAGACCCTGCCTGGTGCCTGGTGTACTGATCCATTTGTGCCTGTGCCTCCATGACAGTCTGGAACATGCATGTGGTTGAAATAGATGTGGCACGTCTGCCAGGGGCATGATGACCAGCAGTGCTCCGATGAGCACCCCTAAACATCTGCCTATCTGATACCCCACAGACATCTGGCTATAACTGCTGTGTCCTGACACATGTGCCATAGTTACCACACTGTCTTAGCCAAGGGCAACCATAGGCTGTCCCTCAGCTAAGGCCAACAGTGATGAGGTATGTAGAGGCAGTGTGACTGTATGCGTGGATGGGGTGGATACATGTGGGTTGTCAATTGGTGGCCCAGTGGCAGCTCCTGATGACCCTTCCTGTGCCTCAACACACCTATCCTCATGGTCACTGTCTGTATCAGTGACATCAGATTCCCTGTGGGGGGGAACCCAGCCTCACCTCGCCACCTGTGAGAGGAAAACAGGGAACAGACTGTAAGACCTGTACAACACCACTAAACAGTACATACACACACACACACACACACACACACACACACACACACACACACACACAAGCACACACACAAGCACACATGCACACATGCACACACGCACACACACCCGCACACCCGCACACACATGCACACATGCACACACACGCACACGTGTGTGTGTGTGTGTGTGTGTGTGTGTGTGTGTGTGTGTGTGCAGACATGGCCACACACACAGACATACACACATGCAGTCAACATACATGGCAACCCATACACTCCAACAGACAGCACCTACAGACAGCTCCCGCACCCTCATAACACAAACAATAGCAGGCAATGGTGCAGTACAGAATCACACACATATCTGTAATTACACACATGTCAGCATGCAGGACATGTGGCACTCAACAGCATGCAGTGCGACAGTACAACTGTAGTCAATCCCCGTTACCAACATTATACATAGCTGTGATGTATGGCTTCTGTTTGTTGGTGATGGCCCTCCCCCTGGAACTCACTGCACCCATGTCCACAGCATTGCTGTGCATCTGTTCAGCATCCTGGCATGTACTGTGCACCATACCTCACGGGTGTACACACCATTGCAGGATGTGTAGCTGTGTGTCAGTTGTGTTTCCACTGCTGCTTACAGCCTCTATGTGTTCCTGGATCACATGTGGACACATGTTTAGTGAATGCTTGATGTGTATTCACATATATCATCATCAGTGGTGCATGTATGAGTGATAGACTACCATTAGACCGACCACAGACACTGTAGCTATGGTGAGTGTAGAGACTTATTGACCATGAATGAGCCCTAGCTGATGTTGCCTGTGGTACACATATATTCATAGGTGAGTACTGGTCTATTGGTCCTGGGGCCTACATAAGCCTAGCCACAGGGGTTCCCAGCAATGCACCACACACTAATGTTATTCCCCCATGCCCCTGTCAGGCTGTGGCACAGACATACTACCCAGGGTGAATTCCCCATTTCCCATCCAATTGCCAAGTGTTTCTGTAAAGAGGGCCAATGAGTAGCATTGCCTGACATGTATGGGTAGTCCGTTCCAGACTGTGGGGATTCCCCAAGACAGGGTCCTATCTCACCATTATGTTCTGTGTAATGTGTTGATGAGGTTTAGGACCCTGGAGCATGTGTTAGCAGAGGGAGTGGGATGTCATTATATGTAGCATGTTCAACTGCTCTGTGTATGGCATAGCTGTGTATGTTGGCCAGATGTCAGCTGTGCCTGGGCAATGTGCACTGGAGTTTAGCCACAGTTGTCTGAGATGGACTGTGTATTGCATGTGCTTGAGGCTGGTAATCCACATTAGTGAGGTGTGTGCTGTGTCAATGCACATGTACAGCATGCATTATGGGCAGGTGTGTTAGATGTGCACATGGTCTACACCTTAGCTATAACATGCACAGTGAATTGCCAAGCATAACCTTGAACCACTGCCTTGCTGGTATCCCAGAGGTACCTACATTGAGATGGGATAGAGTTGATGTCAGTGGCCACAGCTGTGGCAGTGCTACAGGGTGGCTGCAATATTACAGTACAACAACAGCTGAAGTCCACAGTACTACAGATTATGCATTACTGCTTATCGGTACTACACAGCAACATACCCCACATCTCACATATGCATGGTCTACCTGTACAGATGCATACACTACAGTAGTCTACTGATATGTCCTGGAACTTTACCTGCATGCTCCATGTCTGGTATGTGAATAGTACTCACCTCCATGACTGTATAAGTCTGTAGCTCTTGCAGGTGGGCAGGTGCTACTAGGCTCATGAGCAGCTCCTCCACTCTGGTGAGGGGGGATGGATGTTATGGTTTCCCCGTTACAAGGTGGTCACCCCGCATGGCAACGTACTTGGTGGAGCAGATCACTACAATGGTGGCGGACCTGCTCATAAGTATGGCTGTGCATACCCACCTCATTCACCCTGCAGACCACATCAGTCCACATGGCTGTTCTCTCCTGCTGGTCCTGGCTTGTCCGTGAGAACAACAGCTGATAGTTGTGGATGATGCTGGTGATTATAATCTCCTCCTCAGCGGCACTGTAGGCAGGATTCCTCGGGTGTGCCATACTCCCTGAAAGACATAATGAATGAAATATGTCTGAGTAACTCATATGTCAAGTTTACCATAATACACTACACATATCAGTCTCCCGCCACCATATCAGCTCCAACATAATGTTCACACTACGCTAGTATGTGTCCGGTATGTGTACCATTTGGGTCATATATTGTATTGTACAACACTTTCTGCTATGTGTTTATAGACATGATCCCTGTGGGGACACTAGAGTTGCTGGGCTGTTACAGGGTATTTCACCTACATGCCATTGTCACTGCCACTATGTTTCCACATATGCATGTGGTAGGCCTGCTATGTGATTGCTACACATCTGCCATTTTGTGATATTGGGGATATCTATGCATGCTGTTAGACATGTTCTGGGATAGTGTGGACTATTGCAGCCCACATATGTTCCATCACAGTTACACACCAGCATGTGTAGGGGTTATTTGCCAGCAGGAACACCACTTCAACCTAATGTGCACATGTTACCAGTCCACATCACATCCATGACCCACCATGGAACCTCATTATCTACTGTTCTATCACTACCTTCATGTGCGACCCCCCCCCCATGGAGCACACACAGACATGTGTCTGTGACCCAGTTAGGTCATGGGTATTGTGCATAGGGAGATCCACAGAGACAGTGAGTATGTGCTACATCACCTGGAGGTATGCAGTACACATACACAAGGTTCGACATGCATGTCCCTCCCGCCCAGCGCACAGCCCAGGCACCTTTATGTCCATGTAGATGCTGTTGTGACTGTCCATGGGTGGGCACCATGTTCCCTTTGTTCCCATGTGGGGGCTCAATGGCCTCCACATTCCAAATGTAACTACCCGTCCACAGTGTTTAACCACCACATGTGTCATATACCAGCCATGTATGCTGTCTTGTCATATATATATATATATATATATATATATATATCTGTCTGTATACATATATATATATATATATATATATATATATATATATATATATATATGTGTGTATGTATATATAAACATATGTGCATATATGTGTAGATATCATTTTGTGTTGTTTATATACCTATATGAATGTATAACTGTCTGAGGTTCTGTACAAATACACAGCTGTGAATATGTATCACACATATATGTATCTGTATGTGGGGTGCATACGAACATCTGGACCACACTCATGTACCCTCTTTACTTCACAGCTGAACTGTTCGGCCTTGCTGCAACACAGACAGGTGTTACATGTGAACACAGACTAATACTGGGGGTTATATATGGTGACAAACATTAGATAAGCATATTACACTGCTATGGCAGTTGAGCATGCTATGCTACACTTTAACATGACTGTCCTGCAGGTGGTGTAGTCTCTCACCCATGTGTCTATCATGGCAGTATTAATACCCCCACCAGCCATTGGCCACAGTAATTTGCAGAACACAGATATCATGGGTCACATCTTTGCCATTCACTGCTGGTCTCCACATTTGGCAGGTATGTCCCACTGCCCACAGGGACTAACGCTACTGTCCAGTGCAGTTGTTGAGCACAACATCATTACAGGAAAAAGTACTGCTGGCACATATACAGTCTTTCACAGTATACTTCCTATTATTCTATTTCATATACTATATGCCAGTAAATGCATATCTGTTTCACATACCTGTTATGTTGTTTCCACTGTAACACAACCCTGAGCTTTGTGAACTTTCTTGAAGGCTTTCTCTCTCTCTCTCTCTCTCTCTCTCTCTCTGTCTCTCTCTCACTGTCAGTCTCTCCAGTAGAGTGATTGAGCTGGTTTGAATAGATTTCAGCATGCTTTTGTTGGTATTGCACATGATCAGGTGGAGGCCTCTGCACCAGTCATTGTCCACCAGTTGGTAATTGCATGCAGCCTGCTGTGTAGTACTTCAGATAACCACTGTCATGGCAATCCTGTACTATAAATTGTTGCCTTCTGTGGGCATTGTTCCTTCACCTTCCTGTGTGTGGACATCAGTGTTACAGACAGCAGGTAGCAATACCTCTTACAGCAGAACCTGCAGACATAGGCCAAATCCACATTGGGGTAAGGTTCCAGACCTACAGACAGCGTGAATAGTGTTGTTGTGTGCAATGTATCTTGCTGTTCTTACAGGGTTTCTGTGTACATGGTATTTTTTCATGGAATGTTGTCTGTCTGCATAGCTCTCAACTGTGGGCCTATCCATATGATAGGGGGATTGGCTGTTAGGTTTTGTCTGTGCACCACACAGGTATTGTCCCAGATATATCTGTGGCATTCTGTCTGTTGAGGGCTATCAGTACATGGCTACATCCATTTGTATTTCAATGCTGTATCCCTGCATAAGGGTATGATGCAACGAATCCTGTAACACCAGCAATTTCCAGGGTGTGTAACAGCAATAATGCAAATATGGCCCTATGTCCCTGCCTCTGTCCTCTACACATATGCCAGTCTTTGTCCTGTTGTGATACAGAAAGGGGTTGTTAGGTAATGGCCTATCATTATTTACTGCTAACATTACTGCTATCATCCCAGTCATGTCATGGGCTCCCCAACTGTTGGGCCAGGTCTATATATATATATATATATATATATATATATATATATATATATATATATATATATATATATATGGGGGGAACAGCTGGAGAACACATATGTGCCCTTGTACATTCCAGAGGTAAGTGTGTGATACACAGTGTCCCTTTCCCTTGTAGAGCCTTTTATGGGGGGGTCTATGCCATTAACCTAGGCTATGGCACCTTTTCAGGAATATACCTGTTAAGACGAGGGTCATTCAGTGTGATAGTGAGGTGTTAGGTTAAGCAATGTTATGTACAAGATACTGTGACATTAACACAAGTGCTACTTTTCCCCCTAGGGCTTGACTACAGGGTGTAATTGGAGGCTGCTGAACTACATCTGTAATTGTTGATTGTTACGTATCCTGAAGGCAAACCCGTTTCTACTGTTGTACTAATTGAAGGCCTTGGCCTGGACAGCATAGTATGGTATATATACACATTGTTTGCATCTACTGCTTTGTGTGGGCCTTGCATTCATGACTGATTACATAATTCAAACCTTATGTGGTGTCAGTACTGGCATACATTATTGTATAGTACAGGAATAAAGGCTATCTGTGTATGCATACCTGTGTGTTGTGTCATGTCCTTTGAATTGTGGGTGGGTATATGTTTAATGTCAGTATTCTCATTGGTGGGAATGGTTGCCACACTATACATTTCACAGGTGCCAGTTGAAGAGCTTGTGACTCAGGGATATACTTTGCACCCCGTACTTCCACACTACTTCTACATATGTATGGCTACTGATACCTTTTGTGTGTGTATATGTGTATGTACTTATATATATATATATCATATGGCTATATCTATATATATGTATCTATAGCTATATACATCTGTATATATATATATATATATATATATATATATATATATATATATATATATGAACATATGTATCTATATACAATTGATGTTATATGATTATTTGTGAGTCATACATTAATATATATATATATATATATATATATATATATATATATATATATACATATAGCTGTCTGTCTACATTTACAGATATATATCTGTCCATATGTACATGCATGTTCAGCTCATATTTTGGCCTGTTCCTCATTCACTTGGCAATTGTCATGGATGATCGCAGCATTGAAGTCAGTAACTAGTGGCAACACTTTTGTGTTTCAGACTTCATCTCCTTCCATATAACTGTGTAACTAGCAACATATTAAGTGTATCAGAGCATTAATTGACATATATCCCTATTTGTACCCACAGTGTGGCATACTTTGTCCAGACTTCTTGCATTAACAGGTTATGTGGTGTGATAATAATACATTTCCTGTACTGTTGACTGATTGTGCTGCATGATACATTTGTGAAAACTTCAGGTTATGTATATCTGCCATGGTTTAGTGGTAAATCAATTTGTGTATGGAGTGCAGGGTACTGGGTTTAAGCCTTGGAGAGGCAGTTTATTTTGTTGCTGGGCAGAACAAGGGACGTTGGCTACAGAGTGATTAAGGCACTTTTAAGCAGTTATAAGCAGGTTTACGTGACGGTAAGCACTGCCAACCGCCACTTATGTTTTCTTACAGTCAGCTTCAAATTTCTCAACCTGTGTAGGCAATGCTTACCCTCATGCAAACGCACTTAGGCATGCTTACTACTGCTTATTTGTGCTTGAACCTGCTTACTAGTGCCTTATTCATTATGACACTGACACTTCACATGTGCATTTCATGCAGTACTCCAGTTCACATTTAAATGTTATTATGCAGGTTATACGGCAAAAAGATGTAAATATATGTTCATATACAGTTTTCACATGGAAAATGATATGTGCAGAAGTGGGACTCGAACCGGGAATGTCTGTTCATTAGGCGGATGCTCTAACCACTACACTATTGCTGTGCTGCTTCATTTGCATATATATTCCTTGTTATCCTCTTCAGCTGCTTTAACCGTAGCTAAGTAATGGGCAAACCCACGCACCTATGGTTAGCTGTACTTGGGGTTTTAAAAAAAATAAATACAAGGGTTTCTTCGTTTTATTTCAATGTACTGTTGCTGTTGAACACATGGGGACTGTTGGTGGAGATATGCGGACATCTATGAGCAGTTTCGCTCATTTATTTACACTTTCTTCTGTTCTACTTTGCAGGGGCATATTTATTCTGAGAGCTCTGCTCTCAGACACGTCCCCTGCACTCGTCCACGCTCAGTGTAGGATTTGGAGCTCAGGCAGCATGCTGTCATTAATATGCATGGCGAGCTGCCATGTAGTCCTGCACGGCAGATTACTAAATCCGGGGGTATAACTTTATAATATGCATTACATTAAACAAGACAAACTATAACTTTATAACATGCATTACAATAAACAAGACAGACTATAACTTTATAATGCATAACAATAAACAAGACAAACTATAACTTTATAATATGCATTACATCCATTCCATGTAACCTTAACAACATGCTCACTACCTTGGTAAAGTATAACCCTACCCATAACAAAAGAGCTTTTCTACCCCATGATGTAAACCTTCTCTCCTTTGATTAGGAAAACTATGCATTAGTCAATAACTGGATCAAAAACTATAATAACTTCAGAACCATTAATAATCCTGAATGAATATTAAAAGAACCAATAAAAGGCAGAAATATACTGGATATTATCCTGATAAACACCCCTGCCAATAGAACTAAGCTAAACTTTTCCCCACCCCTTTTCATTCTGACCACAGTACTGTCACGCCCATCTTTAATACCAAACCTAATAAAAAATTATGCCTTCTTTAAGGATTTTTCAAATGGCAACTATGACACCTTTAACAATAACCTTGCACCAATTAATTGGAACTCTATATAAAACCCTCATTGCAAGTTGCTGGTGAATCATTTGAGACACTCTAAACAGTTTAAACAAATTCACTGAAAAACTAATCTCCCAAGACATAAATGCAGTGAAAATTCTGCAATAAACCTAAATGATGGCATTGAAAAATCAATAAATTATTTAACCAAAAGATAAAAGAGTAGAAAACATTCTAACATTATCCAATCTAATGTAATGTAGGTAAGGTCAACTACATCCTAGAAGAACTTACTAAAACAATCAAAATAAACCAAGCTTCATTTGAGATAAAACATGACATCCTAACAAGTTACAATAATAAGTCCTCCTACAACTACATCCAAAAAATTAAGGGGAAGGAACAACAATACTGATTTTTAGAACAATAAGTTTCACCACAACAGAGCAAAAAAGATACAGCTAAAACACTAGCACATATATAGTTTTATAGGTTCAGAAGTACTTACTTGGCTGTTGATCTGTGAGACTCTTAAGAAGCCTATCCTTGCATTCCCATGGTAGTCTTTATACCTTATATTTTAAATATAAATAACCCAGAGGTAGGGTGGTCGGGGATATGTTGGGACATTTACTTGTTACCCTTAACCATGAGGGACATGGATGCTAAACCAGGGATGTATTCATGCTTTCCTATCCATTCATCCAAATTATGTTTGAACACAGGAAGGGAACTATTTCATTTTATATGGTGTGGAAGATAATTCCACAGAAGAGCTATTCTCTGTGATACATACCTACCCCTCTGTTGCAAAGAAAATTGAAAGGGTGTTCATGCTACTGCTGGACTTGAAAATGTGTAATACATTTGAAAGCAGAGGGTCTGTTGAGGTTCTATACTTGAAGCAGAGGTTGTCTCTTAGTAGCCTGTATGATATTGAGAAGAGGGACAAAACTTTGAGATGGTTTGCGTAGTTTTTTGTGATTTAGGCTCTTGATTTTGTTTAGTGAGAATGTGTTGTGTTTGCTCCAGTGATGAAAAGTGCTTGGACAAGCTGCATGAGTGTGAGTGTGGGTGTTTGTGTGTGTGTGTGTGTGTGTGTGTGTGTGTGTGTGTGTGTGTGTGTGTGTGTGTGTGTGTGTGTGCATGCATGCGTGTGTGTGTGTGTGTGTGTGTGTGTGTGTGTGTGTGTGTGTGTGTGTGTGTGTGTGTGTGTGTGTGTGTGTATGTGTTTTGGGGTGTGCATGTGGATGAAATGGTGAGCATTTTTATAGCTGTAACCTGCGGGACTTTATTTTTTAATGAGTGAATGTGTGTGTGTGTGTGTGTGTGTGTGTGTGTGTGTGTGTGTGTGTGTGTGTGTGTGTGTGTGTGTGTGTGTGTGTGTCTATGTGTGTTTTGAAGCATGCATGTTGATAAAATGGTGAATATGTCTACAACTGTGAATGACTGTGGCAGTCTTATTTGTTAATAAGTGAATGTGTGTGTGTGGCTGGTGCTTAAATGTGTGTAATTGTGAATATGGAGGTTTCTTTTCCAGTGCAATGCATGGGCCTCTTGGGAGAGCACTACTGCCTTCAGGTCTGACAGCACTAGTATTGGCTAGGTGTGATTCAGAGACATGCTTATTAACTAATTATAAAGCCTTTCTGATTGCATCAATAGCACTCTCTGAATTGCATTTCCTCTCTATCACAGTAAATGATCCACCTATAGTAGGCAAGTATCACAAGCAGTAATCCATTTAATAAATCTCAGCCATACATTCAAAGCAACAACCCTCCTTACATCATACAACAGACAAATGTATTTCTGTGCAGGGGGATAACCCCTAGTATTTCTGCTGAGGAGACAAGTCCCCACACCCCTAATTTCTCTATATTCACTCACCTACTCTAAGGTCATGCAAGCCTATAGAAGAGGGAAAAGGTAGGAAGCAAAAGTAAAACTCACCTTCTATCTCTTCACACCTGCGAACCAGAAACAGAGTAGATAGTCTGAAACATAATCAGTTCCAATGCATTGAACCTTTGACTATAGGACCGCAGCAATCCTTTTTTAACATTTCACGATTCATTGAATCAGGAGGTGATAAAGTGCAAATTTCCTGTACATATCCAATACTAAAGGGCATGTTTAGTCACCCCACAGAGATTATTTTAATAAGTAATACTTCACCAATCTAATATACTGTTTAATGCATCAGGGAGTTTTATAACCTTTGAATAAGCCAGCTGAATCAAATAGAAAAGCTGTAGCAATTTTTTGACTAGCATAATCAAACAGCTGGTTTCTTATAGGTAACCTCTACCTCGTGTGCAAGATAATGTCTGGTCTAGTTTAATTTGAAAATCTGTACCTGAAATGCACTCGTGGGGGAACTAGCACCATTTTGGCAAACTTTATACTAAAACTAAATATCAGTAACAGAAAAGGAACATGATATATTACACAAAAAGCTTCCCCTTACAAGATGGCTGCAGTTGGAAGAGTACTTCCATCAGACTTTTATTTTCCCATCTTGGATGTGCGTGTGTGTTTAATGTTTTGTCATTTATTTGCAGCTTAGATACACTTTGGTTTATGCTGGGACCAGACTCTTAATTTTTAAGCATGTTAAATGCCAGCAATCTTTACTTTATAAACATTGTAGCATTATAGGCCTGTTAGTACATCGTGCATAATTCTCCAGTGTTCAACCTAGAGGTTTGAGGAAAATGGCTTTTCCGGATCTCAAATGCTTTTCTTTCTTTATGTCTCTGTTGCAGCTGCAGTAAAAAATAAAACTTCTGCAAGTATGGCAAGTGCAATGCCCAACCTGGGGAAGGCTTTTAGGCTGAAACAGGTTTGGATTTGGATTGTGCTGCATTTTTATGCAGTTTATATGTAGTTTATAGCCTGGGCTGTTTGGTAAATAAACCAATTTTGAGTCCATTTTTGTAGCTGGCCATTTTTTTCTGTTGGACTTCTGCTGCTGCTGCACCTTCAATGTCTTCATTTGGAGAACTGTATTGCTCTGGCTATGCTTTCTCTTTTGTTATATCTGCAGCCAGGGACTATATTAGGGTACATCTGATGTTTGCTCACAGATTTGAAACATCTGGAGGATTCTGAAGAATTTACTGTCCAGAGAAAGCAAGTGGTTATTGAGTTTTCCCTTTCTTCTTTTTGCTTAACACCACCGTGCCTTGATCACATCTGTGGCATTTTTGGATACCACATTCATTTACTGGGATGTTTGTCAGTTCATGCTTGACCTTGAATTTGGCAGACTGGAAGGAATGACGTTGCATCATCATCATCACAACAGCTGACTATCTGAGCTCTGTGTGACCCAGTTTTAGTATGAACAGGCTACTACAGCTGTCTAACTATTGCTTTTAGAAATCTGAATTTTAGGGATTTTGCAATCATATATGGTGTCTCTGTATGGAGTTTCTTGACCACATGAAGCAAATTCCGGTAGCTCTGTGATGGACTTATGTTTTATATGTTATGGTAAAGTCATTTTCTTTTGGACTTTATTCGCTGTTTTTCAGTTCATAATATGTACTGTGTTTGAAATTATTTAATTCTGCTTATTGCTTTATACTGTTGTTGATTTACCCACACCTTATTAAAAGTGCATTTGCATGAATAATTGCATGCAACTTCATATACTCAACCTGTGCTATTCTTTATCTATTGCTATATCCTCCCTCTGAACCATTATCTTGTTGTGTTGAAGGGGCTTGTGTATTTCAGAGAAGCTATAAGTTATACCATGTAGATACATCCAAAACGGGCAGGCCATGGTAAAGATTAGAACAAATATGGTCCACTGGAGAAGGTAATGTCAGTTCAGTCCAGTATTATGCCATGCAAACTCTACGGACAAAAGAAAAAAAGAAACATTTCATGTTGAGCTAAGAATGGAAGATGAGACCCTTAGGTCTGAAAGTCTCCAGCATACTGTTGGGGGAGACTAGAGGATAATTGCAAGTAGTGCTAGAGGTTATTATGTCCATAAATTAAAACCAGAAAGGACATCCATCTGCTGACGTGCTTAAAGATGAAAGGAAAGTCTGATGCTACTAACTATATACCACTGGAACTTGGGACATGAAAATTATGAATCATTGTAAAACTGATAAGGTTAAGGATGAGATAACAAGAATAAACATTGACATCTTGGCAATAATGATCTAAAATGGACTGCAATTAGTCATTTTAAACCCAATAGTCATGCAGTCTTCTTTTGTGGACAAGAGTCTTGCAGAAGAAATGGAATAGCCTGCATAGCTGATAAAAGGGTGTCAAAAACATCACTTGGTTACAATCCCAAAAATATGATAAAATGATCTCAGTCAGACTCTATGGTAATACATTCAACAGTGATACAAGTTTATGCTCCAGCTACAGGTGCTGAAGATGAGAATGTTTGCAAGTTTCATGAGGATCTGTAGCATCTGCTAGAAATAACACTAAAAATATATTACATTGTTCAAAGGCGACTAGAATGTTAAAGTTGGTAGTAAAAGTACAACTGGAATAATGGACAACTTTAGCCTTGAAGTACAAAATGAAGCAGGACATGGACTAACAGAACTCTAAAGATAATTCACTGGTCATTGCAAGTGCTCATTTTCAGCAGCCTAATAGACATCTTTACAAATGGATGCCACCAGATGGTCAGTACCAAAATCACACTGGCTATATACTTTGCAGTCAAAGGTGGAAGAGCTCTATATACAAGAAAAACAAGACCTGCAATGGACTTGGTTCAAACCATCAGTTTCTAATCAAGAAGTTTAGAATTAAACTAAAGAAAACAAGAAAATATTCAGACCAAGTAGATTTATGTGCAACAGTATTCCACGTGAATATGCAGTGGTGGTGAAGGATACATTTAGGGGATTAGACCTGGTGGAGAAAGCTCCTGGAGACTCATGGACAAAAGCCTGTGATACTGTCCAGAAGTGACAACAAAAAATATTCAAATAGAAAGATAATTAAGGAGATAAGATATCTGTCTGTGTAGGCTTTAGAAATGACCAATGGCTATTGATAGAAGGAGATAAAAGGTAATGGAGAAAGGGAAAACGTGTCAAACTGAGTGCAGAGTTTCAGGGAATAGCAAGAAGAGAGAAGCTGGAATACTGAAATGAGCAGTGCAAAATGTGGAAGAAGGAAATAATATTGGGGAAAAGAGATCTCTTCGAGAAGCTAGGTGATATTAAGAGAAATCTTCTTCTTCTTCTTTCGGCTTTTTCCCGGTTAGGGGTCGCCACAGCGGATCACCTTGTCCGCACATTGAATGGCAGTGGAGTTTTACGGTGTCGAGTTGCCAGCCCGGCGCCCAACCTTCCACAGAAGGCACACTCACACGCACACCTAGGGCCAATTTAGAGTATCCAATCCACCTGCAGCATGTCTTTGGGATGTGGGAGGAAACCGGAGCACCCGGAGGAAACCCACACGACCACAGGGAGGACATGCAGACTCCGCACAGAAGGCACCCCAGCCGAGGATCGAACCGGAGAACCTCTTGCTGTGAGGCGGCAATGCTAACCACTGCACCACCGTGGCCGCCCTAGGTGATATTAAGAGAAATGCCCGGGTGAAATGGATATGACAAAAGACAAACATGGAAGGAGCTTATCAGAAGCAGAAAACATTAAGAAGATGTGAACATAGTTTATAGAACGTCTATTAAAAAAGGACCCCAACATCAGAGATACATACAACCGCAATGGTATATTCTCTGATGCAGAACCAGACATTCTAGTGAGTGAAATTAAATGGGCCCCAGAATCCCTTACTAATAATGGCTGCGGGAAGTGATGGAATTCAAACTGAATTGTTTAAAATCCTGCAAAATATTGCTATTACACTGCTGCTTGAAATTTGTCAGCAGTTTTGGAAAACACAACAGTGGCTATTAGACTGTAAAAGGTTTGAGTATATTTAAATCCCAAAAAAGAGGTGCTAAAGAGTGTTCAAATTAATGAACAACTGCACTTGTTTCTCAAGCTAGCAATGTAACAGTCAAGATCCTGAAAGCTTCACTTCAGCAATATATGTACCAAGAATGGGCAGATTTACAAACTGGTTTTAACAGGAACACTGGTAACAGAGATCACATTGCCATCAGTCAGATAATACAGGAAGTAGGAGTTCCAGATAAATATTCAGTTGAAATTAATCTACAGGTTTTGAATATGCAGACCATAAATAATGTGTGCCAAGTTCTTATACAGATACAGAGTCACCTTATTTGCCATCTGAGGAACCTGTATGCAGAACAAAAAATAACAGGCAACAGGCGAAACCAAATATGCAATAATTGACTGATTAAAGATATGGAAGAAGTGCAAGAAGCCTGTATACCGTCAGTCTACTTATTTCATTTATATGCTGAATATAGCATGCAAACTTCTCGGACAGTTTAATTATGTACTGGAATCATAATTGCCAGAATAAATATTAACTGCCTCAGATATGCAAACACTGCCAATCTGATGTCTGAAAATGAGGGAGATTTGAAGAACCTGTTGATGAAGATGAAAGAAAGCACAAAAACTGCCATGTCACTCAATATCAGACATATAAAATGATATAATCTTGCCCTATCAACTCTTTGCAAATAGACAGGGAAGAAGTAGAGAGAGTGTCACATTTTATTTTCATGGGCTCAAAGGTCTCTGTAGATGGTGACTGCAGCCATGAAATTAACAGGTACCTGCTTCTTAGATGGAAAGCTATTTCAAAGATTCATAGATTAGTACTAAGCTAACTGCCCTTGTGAGCTATTTTAAGCTTAGCTACTTATCCATTGTGAGACTCAAACCCTGAACCTTGTGTTTAGCAAGGCAAACACCTTAACCATTAGGCCACCCTCCCACCTTGTTAGGCCACCCTCCCACCTTTAGTTGGGTGAGAGATGGATTCTAAGTAAAGATATGCACTGGAAAATCAGTGCTTTATGAACTCTGATTTTAGAGAAACCGTTTGAGAATTTCATACACTGCAAAAAGATCAAATCAGTCAGTATACATAAGAAAATAAATCCAGATTGTTCTCTAGCTAGTCTGACACTAAACCTAAAATGCTCTGCCAGCATAACACGAAGACAAGATCATCACCAAAGACACTGAGACTGGAAAAGATTAAAGGTGAAAGTACACAGAAGAAGCTAAGAGGGATAGACAGCATAACTGAAGTGATGAATATAAATCTGCAAGGACTTATAGAATCTGCTGTTGACAGACAGGCCTGATGTGCTGCAATCCTTGAGGTCTCAGAGAACTGTCTCTCTCAACAGTCCAGATTTTTACAGAATGTCCAGATTTTTGTGTTATAATTTTGGTCTGTTCCTCATAAAATGTGTAATTTATGGCAAATCACTGAGGACTGAAGTCGCTAAATAATGACAAACATTTTTAGTTTCAGACTTCATATCCTTTAGGAAAATGCATGCAAATGCAAAACCTGTTATTCTACCAAAAAATCGTCCCTAGTTTTGGGTGTTTGTTACACAACAGTTTTAGCTTTGCCCAGATTTCTACGTTAAAAGGTTGAGGAAAATCAAAGGGTCAGTCTTGACTAAATGAGTAAATAACAACAAAATCACCATTTTATATTTCTAAGCTTCACTGTATACTTGTATGGTGCTTACGAAATAAACACCTAAAGTTGAAGGTACAGTCAGAAATCAATCATTAATTTACTTAAAAAATAATCCTGCTCTAAATATATGTATATTTATACATGTATGGATGGAAGTGTAGAAGCATCATAGCTAACTAATGTGCAATAAATGCTATCTTGTTTGAGGTTGCCATGTATACATCATAGAGTATGCATTTACCAGTGATGCGTACACAGCATACATTATACCAATAATGCATTTAGTACCAAAGTTTCATCTGAATTAGCTGCTGAAGTGTGGTTAAAAGTAAGGTCTGTAGATCAAAAAGGCAGAGATGTTTGTCTTTCTTAGAAAGGGATTTTTCAGAACGAAGAGTGGAGAGCCATGACCAGATGGACCTGGGAGGTATTCTAACTTTACCTGTGGAGTGATAGAAACCTGCCTGCAGAGTTACCTGTACAGTACCAAAATGCTATCTTTGGATATATTTGTGAAGTATTCGGAACCCAGTTCTGGAACTGAGAGACATCTTGTCTTGCCTGCAAACAGTAACAAATACTGGCATTTCTTTATGAGACTACAATGCTAGATTGACAGCACATTTATACACACACACACACACACACATATATATATATATATATATATATATATATATATATATATATATATATAATTTATTTATTTATTTATATTTGTTGACCGGGAGTGTCCGACTGGACGTAGATCCATTTTCAGCAGAGGCCCAGGGAAAAAAGCTCCACAGTTAAAATAAACAGACAGTAGTTACATTGGATTACATAGCGATTAACAATTTACATAGCAATTACTTACAACATATTTACAGATGAAGAACATAGTACATTAGCAGACAACTAGAATCTTTATCTGTGAAGTACATAACAGACATTAACAAATGTTACAATAAGAAGTTCCTGCTGTATAATAAGTACTAGGCTTATGAGCATCTGAGCTTGCTATAATCAAGGTAGCTAGTGGAGTGGAAAGAAAGGTAGTGGTTGGATGGGGTGGGTGATATTAGAGTGGGAGTTGCAAGGGCATAGCCAGCATGTTTTTAGGTGCGCTTTTAGTAAAGTTTTGAAGTGGGTGCATGATGGTATGGAGGTAATTGTGGGTGGGAGGGAGTTCCATAATTTGGCTATGGCACAAGAGAATAGTGCTTCCCCAGCAGAGTTACTGGCTTTAGTGATCTGCAAGTGATTTTTGTTGCTGGATCTTAGTGGTCTGGTGGTGCGATAGGGTTGGAGTAGATTCTGGAGGGATGGGACATTTAGTGGATGGTTTACTAGTTTGTGGGCGAGTGAGAGTTGATACCATTGAAGGAGGTGAGGGAGTTCAAGCCAGCCCAGTTCAACAAGTGAGAGACAGTGGTGACTACGGTAGGATGCCTCTGTGGCGAATTTGGAGATTTTGTTGTAGCAGGTCTCTAGCTTGTTTAGATCGCATTGGCTTAGGTTGGTATATATTGGAGAGGCATAAAGTAGGGTGGAGATAAGGTGGGAATTTGCTATAGAAATCTTTGCTGCTTTGGTGAGAATTTGCTTATTTCTGTATAGCACTCCTAGTTTTTTGTGGACTTTTTTTATGGTCATGGATATGTGAATGTCAAATTTTAGTTTATTGTCTATTTCCACTCCTAGCAATTTGGTGTGTTCAGTTGGGTATATAGTGGTGTTGTCATTTGCTGTGATGTTAAAGTGAGAGTTGTTTTGAGTATGTCTGGTATATATATATATACATATATATATATATATATATATATATATATATATATATATATATATATATATATATATATATATATTGTTCTGTTTGTTCAAAAATAAAACATGTTGAAACTCAAAATATATAAAACACAAAATGTTGAAAATGGGATTTTCCCTTTCTCCAGTGTTGTGTGATTCTGGAGTTGGTATATATAATCAGGGGCAGGGGGCATGCCCTCCTGCATTAAATAAGTTTCAGCATTTTGTGCTGTAGACATTTTTTGTGTCAACATTTTTTTTTTTCAAACAAACATAATAGAACTATATAAGCATTTTTTTCTCAAGTAGATTGTGATCAACAGATCAACATATAGTATGTCAATTACAGTCTATTGAAACTCAGTCCATCAAACAGGAAAGGCCCCATATAGGACAAATATTAAAGCCCGTTTCAATGGTTTGATGAATCTTATTTCAATGAATTGTGACCAACATTATACCCATCAATCACAATCTCTTCAGAAATAGTGACTATAATCATATACTGGAGCTCCTAATTTACTCCTCTTTCTTTAAAGGTGACATCTGTATTATCAACACACCTTGGCTGACAATTGTGTAAGACAGCTGCATTACCAGGGTTGGAGAATATGCCTTTTCTCAGGTATTCTGCAATCTCAGAGTTAGAATATATAATTAGCAGTGGGTAGGGGTGGAGAGCACAGTACCACCACCCCCCACACACACAAAAAATGTAGTTTTATTGTTGCATGCACAGTGGTTATGTCTTGGAGCAAGTGCAATGCCGTGACAATTTTTTAAATTTTATTGTGTCAGCATTAGCAAAGTCAACATACGCACACACACGTGCACACACACACACACACACACACACACACACACACACACACACACACACACACACACACACACACAAGGTTACAACAATCAAGCTTCTTGAAAGTCAGTAGACTATAACCTTAACAATCAAAACAATGAATCTATGATGAACCTATGCATAAAATAAATAATATTCATAGACAAAAGATGTGTACTATAGATAAATTAGTGGCACGCTGCCTTCCATACCTCTCAAACTTGCATAAGGAGTTTTATGCCCCAAAGCACACCTTTCAGATATTCTACCACCACAAATGTATTAAAATGCTGAAGGTAATCTTCTGTGACCAGTATTACACCTCAGCCTCAAGTCCTTTTCCTACCCATTCGCAGCCCAACAACACCAGGAGGGTGAATTAAGTAGTCAGGCAACAAATGCAACTCTCCCCACCACAATGAGCCACAGGTGACAGAATCATGGAGATGTGCAGTTCTGATATCAGACCAAGTTCTTTTGTCATGTGACTCAACACAATAAACCAAACAATATCAAGCAGCTGTAAGTGTAAGGCACACCTCCTCAGGCTGACACCTTGTGTAAATTGTCTTACCTAACCAAGTCTTGTCATTGTATTACAGTGCACTGAAACATTAATCATTGACCTGCATGACTCACTTTATACAGTTCAAAACAGTTATACTTTTTATGTCAGAACACACTAATGCCTGTAAGTAAATCATTAGTCAGAAAATTGCATGTTTTTATTAACCAGGAAAACCAATTTGGCAGGGTTCCCCTCCAGGCGTTATGCAACAGACCTGCCTGTTTAGTTAAATTTCTCAGAGTTACACAGTAGTCAATAGAGACTGGAAGAATTACATTTATTAGCAAACCAGTCTTAATTCTTAATCTCTTTTGACAAAGAGGCAGAGAACTGTATGATTTATAATATAATGGAACTTCTGGCATGTAATATACATCTAAACATTATCAATCAATTCACTATCACTGAAAATAGTTAATAATGTCTGCAGACTATTTTATCACAAACATCTCTGTAACTTGGAGCCTTGTGATAATTTACATCTATAAGGATAGTCAAAAATATTTGAAAGAAGTCTGAGATGTCCATGATGTTAAATGTTACAATAATTAGCATGTTGACAGCTTTGGTTTTAGTCCTGAGACTTGAACATCAGCAGAAAACTCTGGCAAAAGTATATCATCAAGAGATGGAAAACTGTGATGTACCAATGAAAACAATCATCATCTGATGCTGTTTGCATCTTACTTGTGTCATGTGCCACTGCGCTGTGCAAAACCCACAAAGAACAGAAAAATACATGTTTTGTTCTCCAAGATAACTCTGTAGTCTTCAAGTACTAACCTCCTAAAATTTCAGCCATGTTACAGCCCTCTCACACAAACAAATCTGCCCAGAAACTGTCAGATACTTCCATTAATCTTCAATAAGTCAGCACCCTAAAAAAGTATGCCCAGAGATCCACAGCAAGTAATTCAGTAAATTTTAACAGCTTAGAAAAATGGCTTGTGCGGGGATGAGCAAAGATAGAAAATGACAAGTCAGTTAGGGCTTCCTCAGTTGCCCAGTGACAGTATGTTGCACTGATATATGTGATGAGAAAGTTCAGACCCAATAATGATCTACATATTCTACTCGGCAACATTAAATCATGATCTCTTGTCAAAAGGACCTATATCACATGCACTCAAGACCATCGCAGTTTAAGGTACCCTGGGATATTTTGCAAAGAAACCGCTAATGAAATTCTAAGCATTCCATTTAGAACTGGGGCTTACTGGCTCTGCGGAATGGCAAGATGACATGTAATACTGGCTTTGGTACTGTTTACTGTCATCAGAGAGTCGTTATGCGTAGTGACACATGGTTGTAATGTGCATGGGCAGCTGTCTGTAAAGGAGTAATCCTCCTATCATGGGGTAAGAGGAGAGAATTTTAACCACGGCACCTAAAGGGACTGCATTTTAGCATTGTCAGACACTCAATATGCCTGTAATACTAGCTTATGTGCCCAGAAATGTACAGCCATGACAAATACCAATCCAGTAAACCACAAATTGAAAAATGTGTCTGATTTCTGCATTAGGTGTTATTAATGGAATGAGCAGGTATGGAAAGGAGACTTCAAGGTCATAAGCTGTTCTTTTTGTATGTTTCTGCTGTTTTGAATACGACTACTTTAGTTAATTAGGATATAGACCTACATCTATTCAGCAGTCATATGCCAGTGAGTGGCCTCAGAAGGTGGTTTCAGAAAAAACATATACATCAATGATAAAATGGCCCTTAATGGGCATTTTCTGGAACAGGCGTCTCTTGCTTCTTCTATCCACACATCAGAGTCCATATTAAAGCAATCCAGTAAACAAAACCCAGTCATATGTGCAGGAAATGAATTTTAGTAGATGATCGTGCTGTGATGGAAAAGCATTAACCACACCCTGAATTTCAAATTATTTCCTTACACAGCTTAACCGAGCCACCTGGTGTAGAGTGAAAAATACAAGAATACAGGACAAAGGAATTGCGTCATCACCTACTAATTTTCTGGGCAGACTGGACCATGTTTGTTATATTCCTTCTCTGGCACTTGTCCTCCAGAGAGCATATGTCCAGTTCTTGGAATTACTGGTGTTTGTGAGACTCACTATTATAAGAATTGCTGAGCTCGATACCTGGTACTAATAGTGAACATTGCATTGGGAGCTTGATGCAAGACCTAATCAGAGAGCAGAGCAGTACAGAGCCAGTTTTACTTCATTTGTGTGACAGATGTAGCACCAGAAACTAAAGCTCAGGGCAGCTTTATCCCCTATAATGATTATTTAAATTAATATTGTACACATCTCTTGCTCATAATAGCTTGCTGCAACCTGTTGTTTTTGTATACTATTCTACACTGTGTATATTGTGAGTACCTACTACAGGGCTTTGTAAATATGTTTGACTTATATGTTCTATCTGTGTTATCTGGGGCTTTTTCTCCAGTCCTCTGCTGAAAATGGATATATATCCAGTCGGACTATCCCAGTCAACAAATGTAAAAATAAATAAAATAAAATAAATGATTGCACTGTACTGGACCGAGGCAGCACAGATTGTTTGAATCAGTATACAGGGGTATTTTTCTTCTTACATAGTGTGCAGAGGTTACTTTGTAAGTTACAGAACATCGAAGGACTTTTGATTCCATAAGGATATCTATACCATGCTAAGTATCTCACTCACTTGATGAATTACATGCTTTGCCATAACTGATCATCTTTACTTTGTTCTTCTATATCTTATTTTTTGCCACAGTCAGCAAACAGTACCTCTGTGGTAATGATACCATGTATTCTGTTAGAAATAAAAACAATGAACCAGACAGCCTTATGAACTACCCGCTGGGTAACTTCACTGTGCAGTGTTCTTCCTTCAGAAGAAAAAAACATACAAAGTTGGCCTTTGTGCAAGGACCATCAGGAAAAATTTTGAACCCTCCAACGTATTTTTGACACACCATATTTAACTGTAAATTGAAAATAGCTCCACTGTGGACTGATAACTAACTTTAATACTTTTTAGAGACTCAGAAAAGGAACAACACAGCTTCTTGTCTTGCACATACAATAAAGTACAACTGCAGTAACAGGTTTACATTATATGCTACTTTTGCTTTCTTAGCTGATGTCAGAGGCCTAATTTGTTTTGGTGGCTAAATGCAAAGTTTTGCACAACATTTATGTGCATTCTGAATACACTTAAAAACTTGATCATAAAAAGAAATATGCCTAATTTTTAATTTTTTTTGCAAAGAAATAAAGATCATATAAGCATACCTCTCAAAAGTTCAGAATTGTGCAAAATGTTCACATTTCTGTTTATATTTTCAAACTGTTCCTCAAAAATGCCTATTTTCTGGCATATCACTAAGAGTTGAAAGTCACTTAATAGATATTTGAGTTTCAGGCACCATACTCTTCAGCAACGCTAATGCAACCTGTTATTCTGGCAACTTTCTAAGAGTAATATTTGAAACAGGCCTCCAGTTTTGGCCTTTTGAACCCCCCCCCCCCCCCCCCGTGCATTTTCTGCTTTGTCCAGAATTCTTGTGATAAGAGGTAAAGATGCACATCCTGAATAGTCTTCCAAAAAAAAAAAAAAAAAACGTGAGCACTTTTATTATTGAAAAAGTGGTTAAGATGCTGAGATGCAACTGAGGTTCATGCTGACAATCCTGCTTTGATTCTCACAGCATCTAATTACATGCTGCTCTTATACACTAACTAAACTCTTACTTTATTGCAAGAAACCACCTAAATAAATAAATCTGAACCTTTTCATTTTGAAAATAAGCAGAAACAAGGAGACATATGTGGAGACATTTACAGCTTAATGGTATAATTTTCCCATGCTGCTAATGTCTAGTAAATAATAATACAGATTTAAATGAGAATTTAATAAAGCAGTCATGAAAGGCATGGCAAGAACAGAACTCTGTTTGCAAACAGCAAAAAGACAAGGGACAGGGTACTGGAATGGGAACTGATTTAGGGGTAGAAACCAGAAAACTAAATGAAAGGGTAAGAGAATTTCAGATATGATTGCTTTTAAATGTTAGGTGCTACTCTATTTGAGTAATAGTCCATCTCAGGAGTGGATTATGTGAGTTAGAATGAATAAGAATGAGGAAAAACTTAAGAAGGAACATGGCCTGGAGGTAGTGGTGACTGCTTGAAAGAAGTAAAGAAGTAATATAGGAATGTTTCCTTAAGTCCCACATATGCATCTAAACGTCTTTGTGCAATAATTCTGGACAAAATCAGACACAAATTTTAAATGTTACTCTAATTCACTTAGGAGGATGACACAGTGGTGTAGCAGTTAGTGCTGTCACCTCACAGCAAGAGGTTCACCAGTTCAATTCTCAGCTGGGGTGCCTCCTATGTGGAGTCTGCATTTCCTCACTGCATTTGTGTCGGTTTCCACTGGGAGCTCCTGTTTACTCCCACATTCCAAAGATATGCAGCTCATGGATTGGACACTCTAAACTGGCCCTAGGTGTGTGTGTGTGCATCTGAGTGTGTGATGCACCCTCTGAGGAGGGTCAGGTCTCGGGCTAACAACCTGATGCAGTAAAACCTGTACCTACTACGGAAACAAGTGTTGGGCGTGCTGAAGAGCATGGAAGCGGATCCAGGAATAAACTTAAGAAGTTAAAAAGTAGATGTTGCATCAACATGTATTTTCAAACAATAATAGGTATGAAACTCTAATCACTGGCATTATTGACTGACTGTAATCTCATGATTTACCAGATTTACCAATGATTTGCCAGAAAATTAAAACAAAATTATGAGGGACTGGGCTAAAATATGAGGCTAAATCAGGGAAAGTCGAAAGGTATGTTCCCACATCTAAGTCGCCCTAAATCTAATTGTCTTCCCACTGACTTTGCTAATTCAGCCATTTTGCTAAGATACTATGAATATAGTATAACGCTTGCAAACATTTCATCTCACAGGCCCCTGCTTACACTTATCAAGGGTACCAGAACTGTTAGAGATTTAGGATGCATGGCTAGACTTAAAAAGGCCCTTGTGGTCATTAACCTAGTAAGCACCGATGAACCCAGTGTGATTATGTTGCTCAGATGCCTCGCATGTATGACTTCATTTCGCTTCTGTTGTTTTGAATCTTACATGTGCCTGCCTTGGAACAAACCAACTACTCTGTGTTCTGTCTGAGTTGTTAACAAATATCATTTGTGTACCACTCATGTATTTCTAGGATAATTTGTTCAAGCTCTCTGCCCTAGTCAGAATTGTCAATACTTAGAAGTGTGCATTATTTCAAAAATTCTCTTTTTGGTTCATTTTAATTTTGTGCCCCTTATTTGATTAATTGTTTATAGTATTTACTCTGCCTTATTTATTTAGTTGCTTACAGTTATATGTTTTTTTAATAATTGGTCTTTTTTGCTAGAATGTTCCTTTATTTAAAATCATGTTCTCTTCCTTTGCTTCATTTTCATCTTAATATACATCTTTACCTGATTATTTAGCTTTGACTAGTGGTTAATTGCTCTGTATTTTTGTGTTTATCCACAGATAACCACTGAAAATGGAGAATCTGCTCAAAAACTTAAACACAAAAATGTGAGCTATCAGGGTTGGGGTCTGAAAGGATGCAAGGAGGTATAGAAAATAGGGTGACTCAAGAAATGCGGAAGAAATGCTCCCTTTGTACAAGCTCGCTGGGATATCTTCTGAAGGACTATATGCAGTTACAAGGGGTGTATAGAGAAAAGAAGGTAAAACCTGGAGACAGAATACAAAGGAGGGCAATTAGGCACTAAAAGAGTTGGAATGTTTGAAATGTATGTAAGGCCAAAGTAAGGGTCACACCAGACAAAGAAAAGAAAAGATAAAGAGAGAGAGAGAAATGGGGTACTGGTATGCAGCTCAGCAGGATAGCACAATAAGCAGTGAACTTCAGAGGAAAGGGCAGAGAGGACAGAAGAGATCATAAATGGTAGGCAGAGTTTAAATCTGACATTAGAAAAAAGAAGTTATGTACTTAGCATAACATTCCAGGTTTGTTGTCCATGATTTTGCCTTCATTCTTGCTGGTTGAGTTCGAAACCAAGCATCGGTTCCATCTTGGCCTCATACTAAAGCTCGAGAGCTCTCAATGGCTCGAGGCTACACTATATCCCATGATGCCTAGCGGCTGTTCCCCAGATCTCATTTGAGAACTACACTAGACTATACCAACTCATCCCATAAAAAGAAAATGAAATAGATGCGCTGCCCCTACTCTGAAACAGGCGTGAAGAGAGCCAGGCACCTATAGTCAATTTATATTTCCTCTCGATCGTCTCAGAAGGGGGAAAGGAGGGTGGGTGGCAGGAATGACGTCGAAACCATAGACAACAAACATGGAAAGTTATGGTGAGTACATAACTTCTTTATGTTATGTTGTCCTACCTCACCTTCATTCTTGCTGGTTGGGACAGCGTCCCCAGCACCTTCATCTTGGGTGGCTCAAGGGAATAAATTATTCAGAACTGTGGATCCAAAGGAAGCCCTGTTCCGGGAGGCCACATCTACTTTGTAATGAGTAATAAAGGTATGAGGGTTGACCCATGTAGCAGCTGAACAAATTGAGTCCAAAGGAAGTTTAGCTTGGAAGGCAGTAGACATAGCCATGGCTCTAGTTGAATAACCTGTAATTTTGCCTGGCAGCTGTTTGTTATGCAGGTTATAGACATAAGTGATGGTATCTGAGCCATTTTGATAGGGTGACCTTTGAAACTGCAATACCTTTCTGGTTGTCTGAAAAAGCCACAAAGAGTTAGTCGTATTTTCGAAATTCTTTGGTCCTATGTACAGAAAAATGTAGTTGTCTATGCACGTCCAACTGATGAAGCATGTATTCTGCCTTGTTGCCATAATTAGGGAAAAATACACGTAACTCAATAGACTGGTTCAAATTGGCCTCAGAACAAACTTTTGGTAGAAAGGAAGGATTCATTCTGAGGGACACTGTCTTTATGAAAGACTGAATAGGGAGAATGAATAGACAGAGCTTGCAATTGTGATACTCTTCTAACAGAGGTAATTGCTGTTAAAATAAGAACTTTAGTGAACAAGAGGAGGCTGGTTCAAAGGGGGGTGAGGTCAAGGACAATAATACCAAATTGAGGTCCCACAGAGGAGGAGGTTCTCTTAAGGGTGGTCTTAGAAGAAAAGTACCCCTGAGAAAGGCTTTGTATAATCTATGGGACATGATGTTCGACCCCATGTCTCTGACATGGTAATTTGAAATAGAAGCTAGTTGCACTTTTACCATGGCTGCTGCTGCACCTTGATCAAAAACTTCTGTTAAGAATTCTAGAATCGCAGATACAGGAGCTGTAAAGGGATCTATGTTGTTTCTGTCTGCCCAATAAGAGAACCTCTTCCATTTATTTGCATAAAGTTTCCTAGTTGTATTCTTGTGTGATGGAATTAGAATATGCTCTATTGCCGGGGATAAATCTGGAGCCTGGCTAAGACTGGAAGTGGAGTAACCAAGCTGTCAGCTTGAGATTTTGAAGGGAGGGTTTGGAGCATTCCTGACTGATGAGTCAGGGGGTCCGGCACTGGGTCCAGGATCCAGGGCTCCTCCAGAAGATGGGGCCATAGGAAGGGAAACCATATTTGTGAAGGCCAGTAAGGGGCAAGGAGAATTAGCTTGCAACTCAATGACTTGGCTTTCTGGAGTAGCCTGGGTATTAATGGAAATGGGGGAAAGGCATACAGAAGTCCTGGGGGAAAATCGTGCACAAGTGCATCCTTTGATGACTCCCCCGGAGGGGGGACTAGGGCAAAGTAGCTGCTGCATTTGGTGTTGATGGACATGGCAAATACATCGCAGTAAGGCTGGCCCCACTTGTGAAAAATTTTGGTATCAATCTTTTGATACAGAGACCACTCATGAGGCATAAGTATTGAGCTGCTCAACCTGTCCGCTATTACGTTGGATTTCCCCGGGATATGAGTTGCAGACAGAAAACATTGAGAAGAAATTGCCCATTGCCATACCCTTTAAGCCTCCCGACATAGGGTGTAGGATTTGGTTCCCCCTTGCTTGTTGATGTACCATACCACTGACATATTGTCTGTTTGAATTGCAGTACCATACCACTGACATATTGTCTGTTTGAATTGCAATAGTACCTGTCAGTAGAGAGCTGTGGAATGCTTGTAACACCAAAAGCACCACTCTCATCTCTAGGACATTTATATGCATGTGGTACTCGTGTTTCTGCCAAGTCCCTTGGACCATCTGTCCCAGATAATGCCCCCCCACTCTATCTGGGAAGCGTCCGTAGTCACTGTGGCTACGGGATGGGGAAGTACAAATGGTCTGCCTATAGTTACCTGGTCGGAATGAAGCCACCACTGTAGGTCCTTCTTGCAGGTGTTCATGATGAGAAGTTTGTGAGACATAGGCAACTCCTGCGTAGACCACTGGGCAAAAAGAAGCCACTGTAATACTCTCATGTGTAGATGTGCTAATGGAACTAATGTGATTGTTGCTGCCATTGAACCTAGGCCTTTGAGGAGAAATTTGGCTTGTGCTTTTTTTCTTCTTGATTAGTATGGAGACTTGGTGGCGTAGCATCTATACTCTTTCGTGTGGCAGGTTTGCCACCATATTTCTTGTGTCTAAGTCTGCCCCTATAAAGGTACTATGCTGAGATGGCAACAAGGCAGATTTTCCTAAGTTTACCTTAATACCCAGCTGAGAGCAGAGATGAATGGTGGAGTCTCTTGTTCTGGTTAGTAGATGCTTGGTGGTGGCAGTCAGTAGCCAGTCATCTAAGTATGGAAACACCCGGAATCTTTGATGCCTCAGATAAGCCATAATTACTGCCATACACTTGGTAAACACTCTGGTGGCTGTAGTGAGACCAAAAGGCAGAGCTCTGAACTGGTAATGACTTGCTCCCAGCCAGAAGCGCAGATACCTTCTGGATCACCTGTCCATCTTTATTTGGTAGTATGCATTCTGAAGATCTATCAAGCACATCCAATTGTCCTGTCCCAAAAAAGGGAGTATAGACTGTAGTGTTACCATCTGGAGCTTCGTCTTTTTGACCAACTTGTTTAGTCTACTGAGATCTAGAATTGGTCTCCAGTCCCCTGTCTTTTTTGGAACTAAAAAGAACCTTGAGTAAATTCCAGATCTGACTTAGTCTGCGGGGACTTCTTGGATGGGTCTTTTTTCTAGCAACCTTTGGATCTCTAGGGTTGCTTGATCCCTTTGACTGGGTGAAATGTCTAGCATGGACTTTGACGGGAGTGGTGAATGGGAACAAGAAATTTTGTATCCCCGGGATATGATGGACTGTACCCATTGGTCTTAAGTTAAGTCTAGCCAGACTTTCGAGTACAGGGATAATCTTCTCCAACTGCCCCCAGAGGTGGCCAGGCGGGTCTCCTTTAAAGAGCGCTGGAAGGGTCGACTGGAGAAGGTATCTCTATCACCCTGGTTCTGCAGACTCCCTCTGCCATGTGGGTGGCATCTTCCATTGTTATTTCCCCCTCTGCCCCTGGGGGAAAAATCACCATGAGTGTCTGGCAAGGCTCCCTTGGATTTCTGGAACCACATTTTTCTTCTCTTCTGGCCCTTGGGATAGGGCCTTGTTAGGGCAGAAAAACTTACTCCCACAGCAGAAAGAGTCTTGCCATCATGCTCACTCTTGGTTCGGGTCTCTTTCACTTTTGGCTTGAACAGGGACGAGCCATCAAAAGGGGCCTCAATAAAGGAAGACTTGAAGGGTTCAGCAAAATCACAAAGATGCATCCAGGAATGTTCCCTCAGAGCTATTCCTGAACCTGCTGCCCTACTCGCTCTATCAGTTGCATAGGAAATTAGGCACATGGATGAGTTAGTAATAGAGATTAAGGTCGCAAACTGAGAGTTAATTTTGTCATATAACCCCTGCACAGTAGCACCTTGTAGGGTATCTCCTAACTCCTTAAGGAGATCCTTCTGTAAGTGAGTAAAATGGGATAGGTAGTTCAGTGGCCTAAGGCTAAAGGCTGCTGAAGAAAACATACACTTCCTGTATCTGTTCATTGTATGAAATTTCATATTTGCGGGTGAACAGATGTAGAAATTTCAGCGAGTTCCTTCTTACTGGCCACCGCCACCACCATAGCATCTACTGGGACTCCTTTTGTTAGAAACTGTTTGTCCTCCGGGATTGTGATAAAGTTGTTTGGCCTCCTCAGAACTGGCTCCACAGGCTCTGGAGAGCCCCATGCCTTCCAACTGACCACACCCAGCAGCTGGTCAAAAGGCAGAGACACCCAAGAAGTGGAGGGTCGAGAACCAAATACCTCCAGGTATACTGACTCAAGGGCTTTCCAAACACCTCTCTGTTTTGGGATATTTAAGATGTCTGAAAATGAGACATCCTCAGAGGGTGACCGTGGGGACCCTTCTGATTCCTCTAAGTCAGTATTAGACGTGACAGACTCAGGGGAGTCTATGTGTTTCATAGTTTCATAGTTTAGTACTAGGCTATCTGCCCTGGGGCATTTATAAGCCTAGCCATAGTGATGTGGCTTTCGCCACCCCATGAAATGGTACAAAAATGCACAAAAATGCACAGAATAGATTTAGAATACTGTGCCTCTGTCTAGTAGTGACACAATGAAGGCCCCTTTATATAATGGAATTAGTTTACTGTGCCCCTGTCTAGCAGTGACACAGATGTGACCCCTGGGGTAAACTTACGATCTCCCATCCACTCATCAAGATTTCTCTTGAAGGGAGTCAGTGAGGGGCTCTGCCTAACATGAACTGGGATCTTGTTCCAAAGCATGGGAAGCCTCTGGGTTATGAATCTATCCCTCCAGCATGTCCTATTCATACTTGTGCCGAGGTTTAAGTCTTTAGCTCTCGTGGTCCTGATGGATTTGGATTTTTTGAGGTGGAGCATGTCCATCAGATTCTGATTGGGCATGGCCTTGTACGTCAGGCAGAGATCACCTCTGAGCAGGCGGTATGCTACTGAATAGAGCTGGAGTTTCTTTAGTCTGGCAGAATAAGACATATGTTGGAGACCCTTGATCCTCTTGGTGAGGTACTTTTGTGGTCTCTCCAGCTGTTGCAAAAGCCGGGTGAGGTACATACCAAATGGGGCATTGTACTCAGTCATGGGTCTGATGAGGGAGGAGTATAGGGGTACAATGACATCCTTGGATCTGGATGTGAATCCCTTCATGATGAGGTGTGCAAGGTAGAATATTTTTCTAACCACTTTGGCAACGTGAGTGTCAAATGAGAGGTCACTGTCGACTTGGGTCCCTAGGTCTCTGATTACTTTTTCTGTACTCAGTGGGTTGCTATCTATGTGATAATTTGTGGGTACTTTGTTTTTCCCAAAGGGGATGACTATACATTTTTTGGCATTTAGTTTAAGGCCGTGACTCCGGCACCAGTTGTCCGTTTCTGTGAGGCCTTTTGTAGGATGTATGTGTCCGCTGGTGTATCGACTATGGCGCCTAGTTTGCAGTCATCTGCGAACTTTGTCAGCCACAACCCTCCCATGTTTGCTTTAACATCTGAGAAATAAATGCCGAACAAGAGGGGTCCCAGGACAGATCCCTGTGGGACACCACTTGTGACTGGCTTTGAGTCTGACATTGCTCCAGCGATTTTTACTTTATGGGTTCTGTCCTTTAGCCAGTTTGCAACCCATCTAGTGACATAAGGGTTTACGTTTAAGCTGGTGAGCTTATCTATGATGCCTGAGTGGGATATTGTGTCGAAGGCCTTAGCCAAGTCCAGGTAGGCTGTATGGACTGCTTTGCCCTCATCAATGGCTCTAGTGACTGTTTCTCAAAAGTCAACCAGGTTCAAAAGGCAGGATCTGCCCTTTACAAAGCCGAAGTGGGTGGGGTCAAGTGTCTGTAGGTCCCCTATGTCTCTGTTTATGAGTTCCATAATGATTCTTTCCATAGCTTTGCAGACCAGGCTGGTTAAGCATATGGGGCGGTAGTTCCCAGGGTCTGTAGAGGTACCCCCTTTGTTGAGTGGGACCACTGTTGCTGTACGCCAGTGTTCAGGTACATATCCTGTAGTAAGGCTAAGGTTAAATATCATTTTTATGTGCGGGTTTAGCTCCTCTTGGAGTTCACGTAGCACGCAACCTGGGATACCGTCAGATCCCATTGATGCTGTGTTTTTAGCTTTGTTGAGGGTGGTACTCACCTGGACATCTGAGATGACAGGGAGATTACATTCAGCTGGGATAAGTATTTCTTCTTTTGGGGGTGAGGGAGGGGAGAAATTTGCACTGAACCTGTCAGCCAGAATGTTGGCAATATCTATGGGTTCAATGTATTTTTTGTTGTTGTGAACTAACTCTGAGCATATCTGAGGGTTTCCGCTTACACGTTCTCTTCTGAAGGACCTCTTCAGGGGGATGTTCCGGAGAGGTTTCGGAAAAGAGGGCTTCACCCATTGGGATATCCTGGGGCATTGGTTCTCTATGCAGGGATTGGAGGAGTGATGTAGAGGTTGACACCGGGCCCTTGGGAGAAGGGTAGCTGTAGCTGAGGGTACAGCAGTCTCAGAGAAAAGCACACTCCTCATCACCTCGAAGGCACCCCGATCCAGAGCCGAGAGAGACTCCCGGTCCAAGGAGCCAGGAGATCTCCCCCGAACCAATGACAAGGGCTCCGTGGCAGACGTGGGCACCGAAATGACCTGCTCCAAAGCTCCAAGTGGAAGAGTTGGATCCAACAAGGTTCCGGTCCTACCCCCCCCCCCCCCACCAGGAGCTGACGAGGGAGTTTTGGCCACGAACTTCAACAGAAGACAGTATCAAAGTGGTCAGAGCTGACATCGGCACCAAAACTTCTGGAGCAGACTTCAGAACTGAAGGTTCCACCACAAGGACTTCCAGGCACTCTGGCTCTGAACACAACTGAATCGAAGAAGGAACGAAAGGTAAAGACACTACTGGATCCAGCTCCACGACCTTGTGAGCTGGGCTGGTAAAAGTTTTTGCCAAGGCTGGTGTACAAAGTAACTTTCTCACCACTCGGTCCACATCATCATCCAAAAGGCTCCGAGAGGAATGAGAGGAATGGAAGAACTTATAGCTACCAGACACAGACTGCAAGGGAGGCTGCGGCACTGACCAAATCGGTTTTAATGATGGTGACCGGCTCCTTGTTTTACTACTGATGGCTATAAAGACACAGGTGGAGCTGAAGTAGATTTTTGTCTGTTGGAACCGCTAGGTATCAGTTCTGAAGAAATAGGTTGGTCGTGTCTTTTCGACGACTCCGAGCCTGGAGCCAAAGAAGTTTTTGGAGTTTTGTCAACAGTTTTTGAAGCCTGACTGCCTTCAACTGCTGTATCAAAAGTTCCCTTCAATAACCCCCTGAGAATAAGTTTGTTTTTCCTTTCCTGCAGGACCCTGGAACTGAACCCATAACAGATCAAAAAGGAATCCTACAGGTGGATGGTGCCGAGACAGTACACACAGCTGGTGTGACCACCAGTTAGAGACATTTTCTGTGCGCATGAGTCACACTTTTTAAATCCTGACTATTTAACTTCTTTAGAGATCCTTCCTGACTAACAAAAGGTACTAAAGTCAAGAAAAAATATTTATTTTGGTAACAAACACACAGTACCAACACCACATCACAATAACCACAAACAGATAATTCCCAACGCAATACTCAAAAGAAACTTCCGCTCGGAGAAGAAATAAACACCAAGTTTATTTGCCTTGAAACGAAAATACACACAGGAAACAAGCCTCGTAATCCAGTTAAGCGCTTTCATCTGCTATCAAGCAGATTTCATCAGAACCAGTAAACAGAGTGATGAAAACCCTTTAAATAGAATGTCATCGCTCTGTTTACTGGTTCTGATGAAATCTGCTTGATAGCAGATGAAAGCGCTTAACCGGATTACGAGGCTTGTTTCCTGTGTGTATTTTCGTTTCAAGGCAAATAAACTTGGTGTTTATTTCTTCTCCGAGCGGAAGTTTCTTTTGAGTATTGCGTTGGGAATTATCTGTTTGTGGTTGTGGTTCGCTTCTTTTAACCACATCACAATAAAGCAAGGATAGTAAAAGTATATATATATATATATATATATATATATATATATATATATATATATATATATATATATATATATATATATCTATATATATATATATTTTTTTTTTTTTTAAAGGAAGACAGGTGTAAGGAAGTTAGAAAAAAGTTAGAGGAGGGTCTCTAACTTAACGCACTCCCCTAACTGAAGAGATGCCTCTAACTTAAACAGTGTGACGGGAAGAGGAAAAAAATGGGGGGGGGTCCTCTAACTAAAACGGATTCCTCTAGGCAGTGCCAAGTAGGCCTTAAGAAGGAAGAAGGAGTTCAAGTTAAGTCAATAAACAGGGATAGAAAGAAAGACTAGTTGAAAAAGGGTAACTACATCATGTAAAGGAAATAAGCAGTTGGAAAATTACTATTAACCACAATGAAATACAAAAAATAAAGTCGCTTAGCCTGAGCCAGTGAAGAGCAGTCCTGAAGCTGCAAGTGGAAAATGAGATCTGGGGAAAAACCACTAGGCATCATGGGATATAGTGTAGCCTCGAGCCAGTGAGAGCTCTCGAGCTTTAGTATGCGGCCGAGTCGGAACCGAACCCAACCAGCAAGAATTAAGGTGAGACAGGACAACATAACATGCACTTTTTCACAGGGAGGGTAGTAGGTGTGTGGAATGAGATGCCAGATAGGATAGAGGAGCAAAAAGACATGGTAGAATTCAACATTAGGTGGGAGAGATGGATGAGGCAGAGCAAGGGATGGGAAAGGCAGCCATGTTGTATGGAGTCATCTTTAGCAAGCAATAAGACAAGGTAGGATAAAAGTCTTTTTCTGTGGGGTTGTCCTTCTAACTATATGACTAGTCCATCTCAGAAGACACAAGTTTGGATTTGTCAAGGGCAGATCCTGCATACTTAACCCTGCTGACTTCTTCTATGAGTTAGTGAAGCAATGGATCAGGTCAAAACAGTGCACTCTGCATATCTGGACCTTGCAAAGACATTCAACATCACTTTGGTATTATAGATAAACTCCCAGCTAAATGTTAATTCCTTTGTAACTCAGATAGAAAATTGGTTCACAAATAGAACCCATGAAGTTAGGGTGAGTGGTTATACCTCCTCCAAAAGACATATCACTAGTTATGAACCCCAGGGATCAGTCTTTGGACCACTTTTCTTTGGCATTTACCTCTCGGTGGTCAAAGCTAATGTTAAGGGTATTTGACTAACCAGATCTGCAGATGACTGAAAACTTGGTGCCATCATAAACTGCCAAGGTATGCCAATATCCTCCAAGAGGGCATGTTCCAAATAAATAGCTGGTGTCAAAACCATGGACTAAAACTAAATGCAAAAGAGTGTATAATTGTATCGTTTTGTAAGAATGACTCCCCTTGCAACTATCACATTGACAAAGCACCCCTGAAAATTGATCCACTAATTAGGGATCTGAGATCCCATGTCAACAATGAACTGTCCTTTAATCACCATGTATCCATTGTTATAAGAAAGTCTTTTTTTCATTGCACAGATTATATCTAAAGGTAATGTTTCCATATTCATGGATATAATTGTTTCACTGTGCTCAGCACCTATTAGGCTGATCAATGAGTATAATGCCCCGTTCAGGATGCACCTGTCCAAACACTTATCACAACTGGTATAACCGCAGCACATTCTCACTATAAAAAAAAAAAAAATCCAGGGCCTAAATCATACAAACTATGCAGACTGTCTCTAAGTCTTGACTCCCTACTCAGTATCACACAGGCTACTGAGATACAACCTCTGTCTTGTGCTTTGAGAAGTTCAGCACACCCTACTCTGTCAGATCGATTACACATTCGCAAGTTGAATGGAATCATAAACTTTCACTCTATGAATCTCAATATCTTTTGCAAAATAAATAGAATATGCTGAAGAGAGGTTTGTATCACAGAGAATATGGAACCGTCTTCCACACCGCATAAAGCAAAATACTTATCTTACCCCCTGTTTAACACCACTTGTCTCTCACTGATTGGAGAAACATCTAAATATCCCAAATTATCCTTCTTTGGCCTATCTGTGGGCTATTTGTATGCAAAAATATAAGGGCTTAAAACGACAATGTGAATGTAAGGCTAGGCTTCTTAAGATCATCACAGATAATATCCTAGTAAGCACCAATGAAATGGTCTACTTAGAACATCCAGCTACTTTAAAATTTGAAAATGTCTTATTTTCATTGTTTATATTACTACTATTTCCTGAAAATGGTACTACAAGATTATACAAAATGCAAATACGGAGTTAATTCACCTCAGTGAAGTGAAACAAATCCATTCTGTTCTGCTTTCTTAACCAGGTCCTGAGACTATAATAAGTGTGTGTGTGTGTGCGTGTGTGTGGGGGGGGGGGCACATAGTCTACAGATCATAACACATCAACTTCATTTTTGTTTTCAGGAAAACACATTCTTGAATGTACACACTGCTCCGTTTAGTTGTTTCAAAGTACTAAAATAGAAGAAATATCACTCCTTAGAGGCACATGTCTAATTATTTCCACACCATGATTTCTGTTTGGCAGCTCAAATGTTCTTCTTCTATGCACAATAAAAACAAGAAAGAAGTTTGGGATAAAAATATGTCACACATCAGGTCTTTTCCTGGAATGCTAAAGTCAGTCTGTTCTTTATGTCTCTTGGCACACCCTTTTCAGTGGGCCCCTATAAGTGCACAGCTGTCTTTGATTGGGAAGGTTATGCTAGCTAAAGCTGTACTGATGACTGTTAGCTTTGCATTTACTGGTTCTACAACCCAGCTGTCAACTCCAAGTGCTGTTCAGGTCCTGAAGAGCAGCTCTTAGCTGTGTAACCCACAGCTGTATAAACAAAAATGCTTTTATGCCCTGAAGTAACCCAAGTAATCTGCATAACTGACTCCCCCCCCCCCCTTACGTTACACATTTCTCCCTCTCCCAGTCCTTTAAAGACCTGTCATAGAGCTATCATACTTAGTTAACTGCCATTTCAGCTAGCACTTCTGTTGACAGGCAGTTGGCATGAGGAGGCTCTATACAGATAGTTATGTGCTGACTGCTTAGTCTGCATGTACCACTTAACACCCCCCCCACACACACACCACCGTCTATAGCTCTGTCTAAATGAACCATATGTATCTGAATTCAGTTTGATGCCTACAATGCCCTCAGGGAAGCTATCCTATGTGTTTGGCAGTATATCTCTTTCAAAAATGCTTCTTCATGCTTACCACAGCCATTCGTCCCCACCTGCAGCACTGCTTATTCAGATTAGTGCCCCCAATTATCATATATCTTTTTATTTATTTATTTATCTTATTACTTTAAGGTACTCCTTTCATTCTGCCTGTTTTTGTGATGCTTTTGGTACTGTATAGCAGAGTACCCATTATTGTTTATTGTAAGCATAATAAAACTACAGCAGCAGTCTTGTACATTTAAATTATTATTATTATTATTGCTATTACTGTTACTACTATTGTATCAAAAGCCATTGTTAAGGAAAACACTTCAGTGCTCTGATGCAGGTCTTCTTTAGAAAACTAAAAATGAAGCACTCCCTGTGTGTATACAGGAAGCCTGTATGTGACAAGCCAAAACAATTAACTAACTAAAGGTTTAATTACATTAAGGCACTGCCCTGTAAAGAAATCTGGTAGGTAAACATACATTATACTAACAAAAAGAAAAAAATGGCTGCTGTTTACTGAATATCCTGGGAGCTAGTAAGTCAAACTGCACACTCCTCTGTGGACAGAATAATGTTTATGTATTTATTTATGTGTGTGTGTGTGTGTGTGTGTGTGTGTGTGTGTGTGTGTGTGTGTGTGTGTGTGTGTGTGTGTGTGTGTGTGTGTGTGTATGTGTGTGTGTGTGAGTGTGTGTGTATATATCAGGGGCGGCCCGTGCTATTGGACTACCGGACTGCAGCCCCCTCAACTGTAAAGTAAAGAAATAAAAAGAAAAAGAAAGAAAAAGAAAAGAAAAAAAAAAATTTAAAAAATCGCAGACTTCGTTCATGCGCACTAGTCCGGACTGCTGCTGACAGTCTGGAGCATACGCAGATTGTCTCAGCAGCAGTCCTGACTGGGAAACATGAAGAACGGAGCTCCCAGAAGTCTATGCAGTTTTAAACTGCATAGACTGTCCTGGAACTCGCTGGGAAAATGCGTCGGGGTCGGACTGTAACGTCAGCAGTCTGGAGTTTGCTGCAGTCTCGTCGGGGGAAGATTTCGCGACGGGTAGGGTCTGGGGGAAGATCTCGTGACAGGCAGGGTCTGGTGTGGATTTGCATGGGTTTTCGGATGTATGTGGACAGGGATTTATGGTGGAGATCTACTACAGGTAAGTGTGTGGGGACAGGGATTTGCTACTACAGGTGTGTGTGTGTGTGTGTGTGTGTGTGTGTGTGTGTGTGTGTGTGTGTGTGTGTATTAGTGACATATAAATGCACCATTTATAAGATTGTAGAAAACTTATTCACAGTGTATTTGTCAAGCCATATGAAGTCCTGGTTGTGAATATTGCAAGGTTTTCTGAAATAAGCCATCCCCATATACGTTTCTGTTTACAGTTTTATTTGCAGAGAAATAGAACAGTACAAAGTCACTTAGAATGGTTGACTTAGAACTATCCAATAAGTAAAAAGGTGGAATACAAACAACCCAACAAATGCAGTATACTTAATCCCCATCCTGGAGAATGTACAGCTTGAAGGAGATTATAGTTAGATCAAAATATGTGAAAGCACTCATCCTGCCTAGGTTGCTTGTGTCCTACTACATCACTTAAGCAAACAAAAAGGGTGGTGGGGGTTGTTTGTTTATTGTAGGTAACAGTCACATAAGATCACTGAACAAATACCCAATCAGGGGTGATTTGTGTGTACTGTCTGCTGGGCTGTAACCCCTCCAGCAAAACACAGCTCAAATAAATATTTTATTCACTTTTTGTTATATAATTTTTAAGTTAAAAATATAGACAAAAAATGGAGTTCTGCACTCTGTTTACAAAAAAAAAAATACATACACGGGCTTATTCAGTGCAGCTAATTTGAAAACCAACGTCAGTTGTGTCAACAAAAGAAATTCTTGTACTTCTGAAGTGCTGAAATGCCACTTTAGAAGAGGTTGACTGGGCTGATGTACGAAGCAGTGAGGGCTTCTTCTGTGACTAAGAAGGGGGGAGTAGATGGGGACTTGTACTTTTTGCACAGAAATATTATTTATTTATTTATAAGTTTTATTAATTTATTTTAAGAGATATGCTTGGCATGGTGCCAGAAAGGACTGTAAGTGCTGCTCTTCAGTCAAAGACAAATAGGTACACTTTCTAAGATATACCTGAAAAGCTCAGTGAATAAGAGAGTGTGAATTAACATCATGCACTTACTGAAGTAAAGGTATGTAATCCTAATAGTGATCATCATTATTTATTAAATGTAAGTAATGCACCTTTTCTCCACAAATCTTTGGTTTTAATAGGGACTGAGAGGGATAGATCAATTCTTGGCCTTTTGACTATGAGTAAGTGTATATTTTGAACCAGAATCAGGGACAGCTGAGCAATGTTTTGTGTGTGTGTGTGTGTGTGTGTGTGTGTGTGTGTGTGTGTGTGTGTGTGTGTGTGTGTGTGTGTGTGTGTGCCCCAGGTGCAATATACTGGTGGTTAGACTCATGGTGGTGTGGTAGGGAATACCTCAGGCTTGAACCCTGTACCTTGTATGCAGGTGTTAAAGACCTGAATTCCCTACCCACCACCATTTGTAAAAAAAAATTTGCAGATTTTTACCTCATATTTGATCTGATCTGTTCCTCATAATATCTGTGGTTTGTAAATGTTGCAATGCTTGATATTTGATGGTGCAGTGCTAGCATTGTTGCCTCACAGCTGCAGGTTCTCAGGTTTGATTCTTGGCTGGGATGCCTTCTTTGTGGGGTCTGTATCTTCTCCCTGTGTTTGTGTGGGTTTGCTTTTGTGTCCTCCCATGTTACAAAGACATGTCTGCATTATTTCTTCCTGGGCCTCTGCTGAAAATAGTTTTTTTGTTCCAAGTCAGACTGTCCTGATTAACAAATGTTAAATAAAATTGACAGGCATTTGAATTTCAGACTTCAGGTTTCTGAATGTTTAACTCCTTACATATTTGATGATGCAGTGGTAGTATTGTTGCCTCACAGCTATAGGTTTTTCTGGTTTGATTCTTGGCTGGGGTGCCTTCTGTGTGGAGTCTGCATCTCCTCCCTGTGTTTGTGTGGATTTGCTCTGGTGCCCTGCCATTTTACAAAGACGTGTCTGCAGCATTTCTCCCTGGGCCTCTGCTGAAAATTGTTTTTGTTCTGTCAGAAGTAAAATTGACAGGCATTTGAATTTCAGACTTCATGTTCTTCAGAAAATACATAGTAACACAACCTTTTATTCTAGCAATTTTCTAAGTTTATAAGATGAATATTTGAAATGTGTCTCTATTTTTGGGACTGTATTCCCCCATTATTGGCTTCATCCAGGTTTTTTGTGCTAAGGTTGACAGCTATGGCACGAACTGAATTCACTGAATATGCTTGAGGGCTGTATTCCCTCATTACTGGGTTTGTCCAGGTGTTTTGTACTAAGAGGTTGACAGCTATGGTGAGAACTGAATTCACTAAATGATAGCCATTTAAATTTCAGTCTTCCCCTCTTTTACAAAGCAGCTGATATGGCGTAGTGGTATGTTGCTCTGACTGTTTTGCACAGGGACCTTGGCAGTAAAATGTATGTTGGTAACACAGCATTTCTCTTTCACAAAGCAGCTGATTTGGCGTAGTGGTATGTTGCTCTGACTATTTTGCACAGGGACCTTAGCAGTAAAATGTATGGTGGTAACACAGCATTTTATTCTAGCAACTTTCCAAGATTATACAAGCAATGTTTAATGTGTCCCTGTTTTTTTGGGCTTTTGACCCCCCCCCCCCAATAAGTTTTGGCTTTTTTCCAGTTTTCTTGTGCTGCGAAGTTGAGATGCAGTTGAGTATTGGGTAGATTTTACAAGGAGCTGAGAGCTGCAGGGGAACAAAAGTTTAATGTTGCTTAAGTGAAGTTGGCTTGCCTTGTTAATAGCACAACAGGTTGTGTACTTGCTTTTGACGCAGAAGGCTGTGGGTTCTACTCCCACAAGGGGTGGATGCTGCCGTACTGAGAATGTTCTCCTTGGTGAAGATACTAACTATGAGTCTGTTATCAGTTTGCCATCCATTTCCTCTTGCAATATTACCAGCTTATCATTTTTTTAATGTAATATAGGCAATTTATTCCTGAGGGGCAACAGACACTTTATTTTTCAATGAAACCATGAAATATAAAGGTGTTTGCTAGCAGCAACCTCTTCATTAGTTACAGATTTCTTTAATGTGGAATTATTTAGATGACTTTTACTTCTTCAGAGATTCTGCATATTTACTGATAATGGACTGTAGAATTGTGCATATTTACTGATAATGGACTGTAGAATTATGCATATTTACTGATAATGGTGGACTGTAGAATTGTGCATATTTACTGATAATGGTGGACTGTAGAATTGTGCATATTTACTAATAATGGTGGACTGCGGAAGTCTGAGTAGACTTTTATGATGGAAATGTTCTGAACTGGGCAGTTTTGTCATTATGGGTGCATACGTTTTTTTCATTGCTTACTGGAAAAATGTTCAAAACAAATTTAAAATGCCCTCTAACAACTGTACTATATTGCACAAGGAATATAATTTAGTACAATGAGGAAGGTGTATCAAAGAGCGCATGTATGCTTCATATGCAAGGGGCCTATGATTTGAAAACAGCCCAAAATTAATCTTTATCTGCCACTGGCAAAATGTATTTTCTTTGAATGTGGGTTTCAATGCTGTTTCAATGAATGTGAGTTTCAAGGGCAGAGAAGTTTTAATGCTAAGTCTGTTTTCATTGTGAGACTGCATTGCTTTGTTTAGAAGATGTCTTAGTGTTTGTGCTGTAAAATACAAAATAAAACTTTCAAATGAAGTCCAACTCATCATAGAAGTAAAGCAGTATGCACATTAGTGTTTATGGTAAATGGAGTGAAATAGCCAAGTAATGGATCATTGGAATGGCTGCAGAGGCTCCATTCATCCATGATTTTGTGAGGGGGGAAGGGCAGCAAACTAAGACAGGCCCAGCTGAACTATACCTCCCAACTGTCCAGATTTTCAAAGAATGAATAGATTTTTGCTTCTTATTTTTGGTTTGTTCTTCATAAAATTTGTAGTTTTCTGGCAAATCATTTAGGAATTAAGTCACTAAATAATGATACACTGAGTTTCAGACTTCATAACCTTCAGAAAAATGCATGCTAAAGTAAGACCTGCTATTCTATCAAATGTCTCAATTTATACAAGAGCAATTATTAGTACTGTTTATATGTTCCCCCAATATATTTTGGCCTTGTTCAGATTTACTGCATTAACAGGTTGAGAGGTACATGCAAATAAATTGCTTTATAGAATTAGGCATAGCCAACCTCTCAACTGTCCCCAATTTTGGCTCAAAATGTTGCTCTTCCCTCTAGTAATCCCTCCGCAAAATAGCAATTTTGGAAGAAAACATCGAGGGTTTACAATTAAGAAATAACTGTAATAATCAAAGTTATAGATTACTTGAAATGCATGTAGATTCTTTTATTTTGTCAGCTGCTCAAGTTAGCAGTACTAATATTAAAGTGTCCCTTCTGTGACAGGTTCCCAGCTGTATTGTGTGGCTATTTTATATTTTTGCATCACATTTTTGGTCAATTTTAAATAAAATTGTGTTTTTTGGCAAATTAGTGACAAATCATTAAAGACTGAAATTAGAAAATAACGACAGGCATTTGAGTTTCAGATTTTATACCCTTCAGAAAATTCATACTAATGCAAAACCTATTCTATTATCTTTCTAAGTTTATTAGAGCAATATTTAAAAATTGTCCTTATTTTTGGGCCTTTGTCCCACTTCTGTGTATGGCTTTGTCCAGATTTCTTGCTCTGAGGTTGAGAGGTATGACAAATGTGTCAGGACCATCACAGTCAGCCAGAGACATTTCAAATTGTGACATACTTGTTGCACCCCACTCCCCCATGTAGTGACTCTGGATGTGTCCAAGCAAGGCAAGGAGTAGTTATGCAGTGTAAATGTGCAGTGTGTCCCCCCATCCAAGGTAGACACAAGTACTACAGTGGCTTTTCATCTGTCCTTGATTTTGCAGAATGATCTGGTTTCTGTCATATTTTTGTACTGTTGATTTATGCTTATTACTCAGAAAGTGCCTGTTGCTCTGTGTTTAAGTAGCAATGCTTTAATGACCATAAGGTAAGCTTGTCTGAGATCATAAGATGCAAGTAAACTTTAATAAGCATACTGTTAAAGAATTGCCAACATTGAAAGCCTTTCTGTTGTTGCCATGCAGAGAATACTTAACTAGATAATGTATAAGCCTTGGGTATTGAAGGACAGGATTACATTCTTTTAAAAAGCTCACACTTGTTGGAGACTTCCAGTCATCTCTACAGGCTTTACCCATAAACTAAACAGAATGCCAATCATGTGTGGTCCATAACCTGTACAGTAATCCTTTAAGCAATGTATCTTGAGCTTGTTTCTTGTTTGCTTTTCATTTTTTACTTTGATCATGTTTTCCCCATGAAACAAGTAGATAGTTGTCAGGCAGCAGGTCTTTTTTGGATAAGAAACATTTTTACAAGTGGGGGAATCACATAGATTTCTACTTTCAGCATGTTACTTGGTACTTTAATAAAGCTGAATATAAATTATAATTAGAACTGCAGTGCAAGGAGAAGTGGTTTGAGTTGAGTGCTGCTTGTTTTTCTTATACTTGATTTTGACTGGCATTCCAGTAATGTATTTAAAAAGTAATTTATTTTTTCATGCCTCACAACCTTTTGTTTCCATATAGATATTAAGTAAGCTGTCATGCAGCCAATGCATTGAAATATTTTTATTCTTCTACACTTATTTTTGTCTTGATTGGACTCTCATAATGATGGTTTCGCACCCAGGGCAGCATATTTAATTAAAGTTAGTTTTTGTGGTTTTGTGCATAGCTCCTCCCCTTTCTAGTTGGCCACACCCCTTTCCCCTTGACCCCACCCATTCAGCTGTCTCCTGCAGCCCCCCTTTGATTTGAAGTCACCAGCCGCCACTGGTATATATACATATATATATATATATATATATATATATATATATATATATACATACATATATATATATATATATATATATATATATATATATATATATATACACATATATACAGTGGATACAAAAAGTGTACACACCCATGTTAAAATGCCACGTTTTTGTGATATAAAAAAATGAGACTACAATAAATAATTTCAAAACTTTTCCCACCTTTAATATGACCTATAACCTGTACAATTCAATTGAAAAACAAACAAATCTGTTAGGGGAAAAAATATAAAAAATAAAAAACGTACAATAAACTGGTTGCTTAAGTGTGCACACCTTTAAACTAATACTTCGTTGAAGCACCTTTTCATTTAATTACAGCATTCAGTGTTCTTGGGTAGGAGTCTATCAGCATGGCACATCTTGACTTGGCAATGCTTGCTTGCAAAAGTGCTCCAAATCTGTCAGATTGTGAGGGCATTTCTTGTGCACAGCCCTCTTCAGGTCACCCCACAGATTTTCTATTGGATTTAGGTATGGGCTCTGGCTGGGCCATTCCAAAACTTTAATTTTCTTCTGATGAAGCCATTCTTTTGTTGATTTGGATGTATGCTTGGGGTCATTGTCAAGTTGAAAGGTGAAATTCCTCTTCATCTTCAGCTTTCTAGCAGACACCTGAAGGTTTTGGCTCAAAAGTGACTGATATTTGGAACTGTTCATAATTCCCTCCACCTTGACTAAAGCCCCAGTTCCAGCTGAAGAAAAGCAACCCCAAAGCATGATACTGCTTCACCATGGGAATGATGTTCTTTTGGTGATGAGAAGTGTTGTTTTTGTGCCAAACGTACCCTTTGGAATTGTGGCCAAAAAATTTAACTTTGATCTCATCAGACCATAACACATTTTCCCACATGCTTTTGGGAGACTTGATGTATTGTTTTGTAAATTTTAGCTGGGTCTGGATGTTTTTGTGTGTAAGAAAAGGCTTCCATCTTTCAACCCTACCCCATAGTCCAGTCATATGGAGAATACGGGAAATTGTTGTCACATGTGGTACACAACCAGTACTTGCCAGAAATTCCTGCAGCTCCTTCAGTGTTCTAGGTCTCTTGGCAGCCTCCTGACCAGTTTTCATCTTGTCTTTTCATCAATTTTACAGGGACGTCCATTTTTTTGCAACATCACTGTTCCATATTTTCTCCACTTTTTGATGACTCTCTTCACTGTGTTCCATGGTATATCCAATGTTGTGGAATTATTTTGTACCTTTCTCCTGATACCTTTCAAAAATGAGACCCTTTTGATGCTTTGTAAGCTCTGTGTGAACCATGGCTTTTGCTGTAGCAGACAACTGAGTAAATGCCAGGAAAATCCTACTAAGACAGCTAAGTTTTATTTGTGGTTAATCAGAGTCTCTTTAATTGATGACAGGTGTGTACCCAAGAAGACTGAATGCTGTAATTAAATCAAAAGGTGCTTCAACAAAGTATTATTTTAAGGGTGTGCACACTTATGCAACCAGCTTATTGTACATTTTTTATTTTTTATATTTTTCCCCTAACACATTTATTTGTTTTTCAAATGAATTGTACAGGTTATAGGTCACATTAAAGATGGGAAAGGATTTATTGTGGTCTCATTTTTTTATATCACAAAAACCTGGCATTTTAACAGGGGTGTGTACACTTTCTATATCCACTGTATGTATGTATGTATGTATATATATATATATATATATATATATATATATATATATATATATATATATATAATTTATTTTTATTTATTTATTTTACATTTGTTAACCAGGCTAGTCTAGCTGGATATATGTCCATTTTCATTAGAGGCCCGGGGAGAAAAGCTCCAAGCATGAACAGTGGCAAAGTTAACAATATATAGAAACATAAAGGATTACAGTACAGTCTAGTATTAGTCTTAAAAGGAGTAATAATGATACATTTTTGAACTACAACAGTTAACAATTTATAGAAACATGCATGACTACAGTAGAAAGTAGAATTAGTCTAAAAGGAGTAATACTAATACATTTTAAATTATAACAGGTTTAATAGAGATTCTACTAACTAATTATTCAACACACAGTAGAAGGTATGTGCAAGTCTCAGGTAGGGAAGAGAGCACAAGTGTTATTCTCATCATTCAAAGAAAGAGAAGTAACTTGTATTGGAGACTTAGGTTAAAGGAGTAGGGAAAAGGGTAAGTAAAAGAGTAAAGACAACTCTCAGTCTGGATTAGTGCATGAACAAAGCCAATGAGTTTTTAGATGTTCTTTAAGATGTTTTATATATATATATGTGTGTGTGTGTGTGTGTGTGTGTGTGTGTGTGTGTGTGTGTGTGTGTGTGTGTGTGTGTGTGTGTGTGTGTGTGTGTGTGTGTGTGTGTGTGTGTGTGTGTGTGTGTGTGTGTGTGTGTGTGTGTGTGTGTGTGTGTGTGTGTGTGTGTATATATATATATATATATATATATATATATCACAGAAATTCATTCCCATGCACATCCCCTACTGTAATGTCTTCCCTGGTAAGGTCAGACCACAAAATGGTCTCCTTTGAAATAAAAATAAAACCTGGATGAATTTGGCCTCCCAGGCCAAGGACAACCACAAGGCATTCTTTAGCTATGTCCACGCCTTCAAAGGCAATTCACAATCGTGTACAGAGCTCATTGTAAACTGAGCCACCTATACTGAGCCAAAAGATATAGCAAACCTACTGGCCGATAAATTCAGCTCCAACTTTACCCCTCTCTCTCCCTCAACCTTCCCTCAGGAAATACCATCAAATATAACTCCCCATGCTATCACTAGGGAGCAAGTCCTTAATGCTCTCTCTAAGGCCAAGAACACTGCATCAATGGACCCAGACAATATCCCAGGATGCCTTCTAAATAGCATGAAACTGACCTATCAGGACCTCTGAAATTGCTGTTTAACTGTAGCCTCCAAAGAGGCTTCATGCCACATGAATGGAGAACAGCAGCAGTCATCCCTCTGCACAAAGGTGGGCCATGTACATTCCCTGGAAACTACAGACCCATAAGTCTCACTATTCTTAAATGTAAAGCCATGGAAAGAATTATCATGGAGATGATCAACAGAGATATAGTAAACCTCCAGACACTGGACCCAACCCAGTTTGATTTTGTCATAGGCAGATCATGCCTACTCATCCTGGTGGACTTCTTTGAGAAGGTCACCAAAAAAATGGGTGAGGGCAAAATGGTTCACACTGCCTACTTTGACAGGATTGTTGACAAACTCAAAAGTTTAGGTACAAACTCGTATGTCACCTGCTAAATAGCCAATTGTCTCACAGACAGGACCCAGGAAGTTAGAACTGGGGAGTTCTCCTCTACAAAGAGACCAGTCACAAGTGGAGTCCCTCAGGGATCAGTCCTTGGACTGCTCCTTTTTGGCATTTACTTCTCTGAAGTCAAGGCCAATGTCAGTGGTCTCTGGCACTACAGAAATGAGAAAATCCTTCTGTGTTGTGCAACTTATGGCATCTAAGTCCAAAAAAGTCATTGTTCGACTGTATGAGGCATTAGTCAGACCTATCATTGAGTACAGCGGTATGTACCTAACCAGGCATATCCAACAATTGGAACATCCACAGAGGTTCATCACAAAAAGAATACAGACCTTAAGTAAAATGTCCTATGCACACCTCCTCAAGGCTCTATCCCTGTATTCTGTCTGCTACAGACTTTTGAGGGGAGATCTATGCCATTGTCAGACCCCATTCTGATGGACCTCCTGCCTATCCACAAAAAATAAAACCACACCAGAATTAAGCATTCTAAAGATTTAAACCTTGCCTGTGATATAAATAGGACCTGCTGGAGAGGCAGGTATGTATTCCAGAGACTGCCCCTTCTCTGGAACAGGCTCGCCATTTATGTGAAGCAGAGTTCCTCCCTAACCCAATTCAAGTGCAACCTGGACAGCTGGATAGGGAACAGGAAATTCATCTTTGGTTTGGCACTTATCTCTCTAATGGACGCAGGCAACCTGTAAATGGTTCATCTCTCAGACCCTTGCTTGTAAATGTTTCATCTCCAAGCCCCTGCTTACACTTATCAAGGGTACCAGAACTTCTCGGAGATTTGGGCTGCATGGCTAGGCTTAAAAAGGCCCATGTGGTTGTTAGCCTAGTACACACCTATGAACCTATTCTTATACAAACACACACACATGCACACACACACACACACACACACACACACCTGTGTGTATAGCTATATATTATACTACTGATGTCTATTTGTGTTCTACTGGATCCTATTTAGTTTGTTCTTTATTTTATCATGTAAATCTCCACAAATCAGTAAACTCAAATCCAAACTAGAAAAGTGACCATGTTGAAATCTCGCTATAGCCAGTGCAATGAAATAAAACCATTTATTTAGTGTTTTTGTCCCAAGATTTTACAGAACTTCTTTATTTTGTTTGCATAACTATGTTTAGATAATATAATTTCCCTATTCATATCATTTGTCCAGTGGTATGGCTGGCAAAGGTACATTTTAGATTCAGCACACTTGACAGCTTCCCTGTAGATGTTCGAGGTGAAATTGCTTGCCCATGAGTAAACTGTTGAAAAAGACATAAAAGCATGACGCCAGATACTGTTTTCCATAGGAAATATTGGTGCTATGCTTTCCAAGTATACAGTGGCAATTTCTCCCTTCTTCAAGTTCGTGAGCCTGTGGAGTTGTTGTGCACAAGTTAAAATTTTGTTACCCTTTTGTATTTCAGAAGTTATTTTCTTCCTTTGATTCAGCTTTAAGAAACTCAGGGTTTCATAGTAGAATGTATTAGTCTGGTCAGTAATTAGATAAATAAAAACTGTTTTGCTTTTTGTTTATTTCCATTTTTTATTTAATGTGGGTCTTGGTTCACTCAGGAGACTAATTAAATGTACCAAGATACTAAGTAAAATAAAATATCATGTATCAAATTTTGAAGAATTAGTGTGAATATGCACTTCAAATAAACTCTCATAGATTTTGCTTTTTTAGGAAACATGCTCTTAGCCAAAATGGGAAAAGGGGAGGTTATATGTGCATGTGACTGCATTTCAGTGGTAGGTGTTTGTGTTTGTGTGTGTATGTGCTGCAAAAGTATTATTAACACATAAGGTTAATTTAATTTCCCTGTATAAAAAAACAGAAAAATTACATACTGTGGTTAAAGCTGCAAAACTACATGTTCTGTTTGCTGAACTTTGGGGACTGAACCTCCCATGGTAGATTTAAATAAACCTAGGGACCTAGTGCAAGCATGGAAAACTCATGCAATAGTTCATATGATCATATACTGATACTCTGGTCAAACAGCATTGCAGCTAGTCTATTCAGCTTTTCTTTCTAATTCATATTTTGCAAGTCTCTTCCAGCAATCTTTTCTACTCTCTCCAGTAATATGTTCAATGCTCAGCTACCATCTTTGTGTAATCAAATTTGCTGTTGTTATTATTAAACATTCAGACCTACAATTCTACAGTTGGAATGTCTGTTGCTGCCTCCCCTACCTTTCCTGATGACGCAGTATGTCTTCATGTCACACTCTGTACTGTTCAGTACTTGGTTCTTTCCTGTCATTTATCCTACCTTCATGGTATCCCTTCTCTACACAATCTGAACTAGCCTGATGTCTCTATTGGGATATGATCTCTGGAAATCAATGTTCCAGACCAGGCTCATTGCTGTTCTCTAAAGATGGATGCTAACCTCTCTGTTGTCTTTTATGCTGTGCAGCATAACTTTTCCTGAGATTCTTTTGCATTTCCTTCCCATTTGACCATCCTGCTCACTACACTGTTTACTCCTTTTATTTTCATTTGCTTACTGGCCATAGCCCGTTGCTCTTGGAAGGTAAACGCTGATCTATGATGAATATTATATGAAGTGGTTTGGATTTTTCTTATGTGCCCTACTCTTACCCATCTAAGAGATGGATAGGCCACTGGCACGATAACACTATGGTGCACGTCTGTCTTTCTGCAAACCTGGCCTGGTATCGGTGCATACACTCTGACTTGCAGACCAAAGTCTAGTCACTTTCTGGACCGTGTAGGAGCCAGTACCTTTCTGCTAATTGGTGACACTCATGCATGAAGAAGACTTTGCCACCTCCTTCCCACTGGGACGGGGAAACTGAAAATGGCTGGCTCACCATCATCTCTCCATGGGCTCCCTGCCTCACTAATCAAACCAAATGTAACATTACTTAGGATGCTGCAAATAAGATAGGCAAAGCCTGCATGTGGCCATCAAATCAGCATTTCATTTCAGAGTGTGCAATACCTACAGGGTACAAAAACATATGATGTAGATTCAGGAACTCTGATACAAGCTAAGTGGATGAAATCAAATTGCCACATTGTCACAAACATTACAGACCCTTTTTCTGATATTAAAGTTTGGCATTCTTTCTTTCCATCAATGTTTTGGAAATTTCTGCTGTTTTCTAAAGAAAGTATTACTTGAATTCTTTTTATCAGATAAAAATAAAAAAAAAACACCTTATTATTACATTAGTATCATGTTCATTATTAATAACTGCATTCAATATTTCTCAGTCCTTTAACTTGGCTAAGTATCTATATAACTTTCTGATCAATCTTCCAAACTCAATATTTGACAAGTATGAGTTCTGCACTTCAGATGTTAATGCACTAGAAAATGCTTCAGGTAATTCAGTATCAGACAGCCAAATAGAACATTAGGGACTTAGATGGATAATCTTCTGCCCACCTCCTGTTGGAAATCCTTTTTATGACACCTCTTTGGACATCTTTCCAGACACTTCTCTGGCTACCATTTTGCAGAAGCCATCTCATATTCCCAGTATGTAGCACATCACAAACAGTGACTTGTTTGGGTTGTGCATACTGCTTCACAGTCACTCTTATCAACTGCTTCTCTGTAGAACCCTGCTGCAGCATTACTTTGCCCCTTGTTTTAACAGAAAAGAGGTAGCTTGCCCTTTGATCATAATACCATTTTGTCTGCACTTGTTTCTGCATCCGTCTTTCTTAAACATACTTCAGCCTTTCAGTCTGTAATAAGAAAATGTAGGACTTTAAATGTTTTAATCTCCGAACCATCAATAGATGAGCTGCAGAAAGACTTATACAGTGTAAGGGTGTACTGCCATATGCCAAGAAACCTCAGTGTACTTCAAAATAACAGTCACTGTTAAAGTTCCATGATGTCTTTGTGATTTCCATTTTTACTGTGTGTTCTGGCCTCTGAATATGACCATTCTTCTGCAAATGGACTAGAGGTCAAATGTTGAAATTTCCCCTGCTCTGAAAATCTCTTCAAATCCCTTTTTGTATACTGTGAACCATTGTTTTGTCAACCATTATCAAGTACTACCAAATCTTGAAAAACATAACTGTATGCACCCTAATCACACCTTTACATAACTATTTGTAAAATTCAATTCACAACCAACAAATTTTGAACAAAACCTGCACAGATCATGTAAGTACAGACGGAAAAAAATGAAGCAAGTCTGATTGTTCTTTACTCCACAGACTTCCTGGAACTGAGCAAGTAATAGTTTCTTCTCTTCTCGCCAATAAATAGGAACATAGAAACATAGGAACAATACTAGGCAAGCAATCACAAAGACCATAAGATGCCTAGCTGCATACACCTTAAAGCAGACACACAAAGTTCTTGCCAACCTTTTTGTACACTTCACAGTGTTCACCTCACACACTGATCTGGACCACTCTGATAACCATGGAGGTGAATTTATATCTACCCCTTCAATAACCATGACTAGTCATAAAGGTAGGCAAGGCAGTACTTTGTTTGACCTACAATCATAAATTATTCTATACATTGTGAATATATTGAATTAGGAACCTAACATTTTAGTCAATCTTATTTATTTATGGGTGCAGATTTAGGTCTTAAATGTGAGAACTTGTAGAACCAATGATTTTGCAAAGAAATAGGAGGTCATACAGGATTAGGTATAAATATAGTAAGCATTATGCATTGTACATTGAACCGCTTGTTCTGTACTGATATTGTTAACCTGCATAATCCATTATAAGTACTTAATTTATACTCCATAGTTCCTAAGTGTGACTCATACACTCTTAGTAATGTATCTTTCTTAGCTGATTTTTTTACCATAAATTTACAGGCCTTAATAATCAAATCTTTCATGCAGTTAACGCTATCTTTAACTGGTATACTGCTTTCCTCACAGCAAACTTCTGTTCAGGCCTCCATTATATAGCCACATCTCCAAGTTTCTGCACTTCAGGCTTTCTTGCACAAAAATGATAAAACTCTTTAATCTCCTTTTCAGTCAGAGACAAATACTGAATTGTCTAGTTCATTTTCAGTTCATCCATAAGCAAATATATTTGCTGGTCTAGCACACACAAATGACTGAACATATATACCATACATAACTGTTTTTTTAGTTTATACTTCAGATTAAGTCATATGTCTTTTAATTTCCTCAAAATTCTCTACAGTCAAGGAAATGCCTTATCCAAGAGCTTTTTAAGGGGTCTATATCACTTTGTCAAATGGCAGCTCATCGAACTGCCATTCATCAAACCCCTAATTATCGAAGCCGCTAAACACTGAACAGAATTTGTAGCAACATTTTTCCTAGGGTAAACCAACTATAGGCCACCCTAGTGATCATAAACAAAATTATAAAATTTAACACCTACCCACACCCCCCCAACTAAATATACCAACTCCAAGACTGCACTACAGTGGGGAAATGGGCAAATTCTAGACGGTGGCCAACCGTTGGTTTGCCCTAGGAAAAATTTCAGTAAAAACTCCATTCAGCGATTAATGGCTTCAATACTTAGGGTTTCAACGAATGGCGATTTGATGATCTGCCATTCGACAAAGTGAGATAGATCCCTTCTTAAGCATACTTTGTAACAGTTTATGGGGCCAAATTCCAAAAGACTTGCTCTTGGTGTAAGTGGCTTACTCCAGTGTAAGGCCTATATATAATGCAGGCTTACACCACAGTAAGTAACTTACACCAAAAGCAAATCATTTAGAATCAGGTCCATGGTCTATTCTTCCCAGTACTGTCTTTTCATAAAATATTCATGGAACTTTTCATAAAGACATACTATGGCAATCATCTCTTTTTCTATCTACACATACCTTTGATGATATTCTGTAAAGGCACTAGATCAATAAGGATATGATTTTTCTTTTTGCAGAAATACTCCACCACTTCATTTCTAGTTGCCATCTATTTGTAACATGCTTTTCTTTTTCACATCAAAATACTTCAGTGTAGGTACTTTAGTTACTAACTGTTTAACAAATAAAACTCTTTCTTGTTCTGTAATCCAGTACAATTCCAGTTATGTTCCAGTAATTCATTTCATGATATCTGACATATATGGAGTAAAGTATAAAACACCCTACATGTTCAGTAATTTCTTTAATGGCAAACATATCTGACATACTTCAATAAAACTCAAAAGGTATTGTATACTTCCAAGAAGTTTCATGAGACCCTGTTTTCCCCCATGAGGAGGCATTTGCACTACTACTCTTGCCTTCAAATTACCTAGTGTCAGGTCTTCAAAGGAAAAGATATGACTCAAATATCTGAACTCTGTAACTTGAATTTTGCACTTAATTTTATTCAGTTTGAGGTTGTTCTGCCTCACTGAGTTTAATAATTCAGTTTTGCCTCATGCTGTTCTCTTTTTTTTGACCTATCACTAGTATGTTTTATTAGCACCCCTCAACAACAGTATCGGCATTTATTTATGAAGTTGTGATATCCTCATAGCTTCATAAAGCAATGCCATTATTGCACATCCCCACCATCAGGACATGCTAATAGCATCCTTTAACAGCTTGCACCTGGGGCAGCTGCCCCCTTTGCTCTGCCCTAGTTAGGGCTCTGGTAGACATACCTAAACATACTTGATACTACAAGTACAGGGAGTTGTGACAAGGTAGAAAAGAGATTTGCTTTTGATCAGAGTTAATCAACAGCATGTTGAATGTCCATACTTTAGCATTTTGAGTATGTGGTAGACACTATACAGAATCTGGTGAGTCTGAGGTACTGACAGTTGCTTTTTATTTAGGTATATGTTCCTTTGCAAGAATAGGTTTAGACTGTAGCATTACATTTGGTAAAAGAAAGATGATTTGGTTGGTAATGTCTGCTGGAATATGGTTTGGCTGGGACAAAAATAGATTAAGTGACAGAAGGGTTTTGAGGTTGTTATAGAAAGCTTTAAACTGGAGGTAGTATTTTTTCAGGGTATGAAAGTGATTTTACTTGGCTTTTATAATAAGTTTCTTGCACTGGTTCCTAGCTGCAATGAAGTACTTAAATGATTATTATTTTGTGTTTATAATAACATTTATATTACATAATTTCTGGCCTCTGATGTAATAATTGTTTGGGACTGAGATTTTGGTTTGATAGTTCTTAATGGAGCAGCTATGGTGTTTTAAGGAACAGTGAGATGAAATATAATAAAGCATCATCAAGAATTTGTAGATTATAGAATAGAGTCCTGTCTGTTTTTGATGAGTGTAGTAGGGCATTACTGGTTGAATCATAGTTTCCATTGTGAACTGTAGGGGAGCTGTATAGAAGCTTATCATATTTTCAGGTATGTAGGTTATAACATGATCACTTAGGGAATCAGATAACATACCTGTGACATCAATACTATCAATGTGAGAGGTTAGTATCCCATCTGATGCTGATTTTTTTTAAAAAAAATATTTGTTTGCATGAGATAATTCACAGGATCATAGCTTCTCAGATTTATGACAAACTTAATGCCTAGTGGCCTTCATAAAGATTGACACCAAAGTGCCATGCTGAAATGTACACATATTCATATATTTCTCAAAGTCTGTTTTAAACATTTGAAGGAAATGGTATTATTTCAAAATGAGAGGAAACTTATTTGAAAATGAGAAGAAACTTTCTCCAAAGATGGGGGTTGTGTGTTACAAAACAATCACATGTTTTACTAATGACTATGGAGATATTAAACGTTGATTGTGTTTGTGTATATATGACTCTTCCCAATTGTTCATTCTAACAAGGAGATGGTCTTTCATGACCCAGAAAACATGACAAAGACTCTTCTTAAGAGACAGAATGACAGAAAGAAGAGGGTTTTTTTTGTCTGCCTCAGTAACAAATGTTGCTAAACTGTTGAACCCCCTGTGAGTAATCTCTTTACCTTCTCTAGCATTATTAAGTATTTTCCTGGGAGACTACACACAGTGGTAATGCACTCTACATGTGAGTCAAACATGTGAAGTGTGTGTAAGGGGGGGCAATGACCTTCCTAGGGTGACCTGTGATCCCCCTAAGTAACATGGATTATAGAGAAGGCCTTTCCTTACTGCAGTGGCAGTCAGATGGTCAGAGAAAAGACCCTCATCTATAACATTCCAAGGTCTGGTCCTTTATAATACAGTCTCACTTTTGGACTACTCTGTCACCTCTGTAGATGGCAGGTACTAATTCTTTCCCTAAAGTGATAGTATTACATTTAATTATATTTAGTGCCAAACCATTACATTTATACCAGTAATAGATTGTGCCCATTCCTGTATGATGTATCACTGCTTTTGGGAGTGAGGGACAACATTTTCTAGTTTCTGGTTTTGGGGAGGGGAAAAGCATTCTTTATTTTTCAGGCATTTGTTTTAATTAGTCCAATACCTTTATTCTGTCTAAAAAAAAATAAAAGCTGCACAAAGCAGTGTTCCAAGTATAATGCACTGTGGTACTCCACCAGGGGTGTACCAAGCAAATTCCATGTTGTATTCACAAGCTCTTAGTGCCCCCCCCCCCCCGGGCACCTATCAATCAAAAATGGATACCTCTCTCAAAAATGCTGTCCCCCAAACCTTAATAAATGTAAGCAGCATTTTCATCTGTTCCCTCTAAAACATTTTAGGTTAGCAATATTGTGTCTGTTTTTCAAGGCAATCATTTAGACAGTTGTAGACAGAATATGATCTGAAAAAGTCAAGTTGATATGATGTGGAAATAAATGTACTCAGTAGAGTACAAAGATATTCCTGGCTACACTCTTATATGCTACCAGACACTTTAACTGCTGAGAAGTCTTTACTTCCCACTCATACTAACAGGGTTCTGTTTGATAGCCAATTTATATTTCAGGTGGACAACATAAATGCTGACAACAAGCTTATCAAATTTGCTTAGAATTCTTGTGTGTAGGATGGTACAGATACTGAAACAGACATGACAGTAGCTCTATATCTTTAAAAGCTCTCTGCATGCAAGGATATCTTTATAAATATAGTCTATTTTTTAGATTTTCTATACAAATACATTTATTTTCTGATTAGCACTTCATAACAAACTCATATGTGAAAAGAGAAGCTAACTTTGCTATTTTCATTGCAGTGCATCGGTGAGATCTTTGTACTCTAAGAATATGTTTATTTCAGTGTTTTGAAAATTTTTGACCAAGGTAATAAAAAACAATATTATCATATGATCATCATTTGCCATATATTTGACTGCCATAAGTGATAGCGTTATCAGTCCACAATCTGTACATCAAAACATGAATGATATGTAAAGAGTTGTAGAGACGTCTGTTACAGCAACAACCTTGGGATATCCATGATGTGCATGTATCCACAATGTAAAAATGCATTCAATTTAGCAAGTGCACAGTGTGTAAATGGTCAATGCTAATCCTTACTTTTGTAAAGTGCAGTTTTAATTACTTCAATATTTATAAATATACTGTCACTCGTGGGTGGTGTTCACTTAAATATTCCTAGCTATTAAGAAGACAGGCTGCCATAGGTATGCTATAATAGATAATTAAACGATCAAGAACTGATTACATTCAGCACAGACTAAATTCTTTGCAAGACCATTAAACCTGTTTACGTCAGATTTGCTGTTTTTTGCTTTGAAGGATTACACAGAAGGCTCAGGGGAACTGATTGTTTTTCTGAGCAGCGGGTGCATAAATCTGGAGATGGAACAGAAATGAGTTGCTGTTTTTATATATCTGAATTGTCTTAGTTTCTTTTTAAACTCAAGGCACTGTAGCAGTTATAGAATTGTAACATTGCGTGCCTAGGCATGGCAGTTGGCCAAAGTATGCTCTAACACCCCTCCCCCAAATCTCTGTAACCTCTGCAGTTTGATTCTTTGCAGAGCCTAGCAGTTAGTATAGTAAAAAGACGTAGTGAATGAAAAACTGAAAGGAAAACAAGTTATTGTCACTATCTAGTACTACTTGTATACCAACGGTGCAGTTTTAACATTTTCACACTGCACTAACAGCTGGAGATTAATGCCCTTTACCTGTATTCTGTATCATAAGCCGCGGTGGTGCAGCGGTAACATTGTTGCCTCACAGCAAGAGGTTCTCCAGTTCGATTCCCAGCTGGAGTGCCTTCTGTGTGGAGTCTGCATGTCCTCCTCGCGGTCGAGTGGCGTAACATGTGTGAATGGGTGTTCCTTCTTTGAAGGTTGGGTGTCAGGCTGGCACCTGGGCACCGTAAGAATCTACTGCCAATCCTTAGCGGACCGGAGTTCCGCTGTGGCGACCCCTAACCGGGAAAAGCCGAAAGAAGAACAGCTGTATTCTGTATCATGCACATTGAAATGTAGTCTTTTTTTGTTTTTTTTCAATCAGCATTTATTGTAGTTTTTGACTGCAAAAGCATGCACAAGTCCTGTTGTAACTCCCAAGTGCGAAAATCTTCTGGACTGTTAGGCAGATCTGGTGAATACTAATGGAGAGTTTCCATTTTACAATACTTTGTGACCCTTTAGCCCCTGCCCTACTCAGTCAATTCTGAGTGTGAACCAGTATACATTCCAGAGGCATTTCCATCTGGTCTCATTTATACAAATTAGCTTTTGCTTGCTGCTACAGTTGGGAAGATGTCATGTGATAGGGATATCATCAGCAAATAAAACAGAAACGCTGGAGATCAAAAAGGAACCTGGTCCATTGCACCAGTCTGATATTTGCTGACATGAGGCCAGACATATGTGGTACTTTTTTTTTCTGGACACTTGAGTTGGCCTTTGCAAAAGATTAAGAATGGTGATTGTGATCTGTTGTTACTGAGAGCTTGGTTGACGTTCTACTTAACAACTACTCAGTGCTATGAACAAAATCAGTGCTGAATACAGTGTGCTGTTGAGGTATATTTTGAAGCTCCATAATTAAAGCACCATTTTCTTGCTGCCACTACTTTGCACATTTCTCAGCTGAGGCAGCCATGCAGAATGGAATGCACATGTGTACTTTTAAGTTGGTGCTGTTCAGACCTTCAAACAGATAAGAAAGACTTGCAGAATTGTGAATGTTTGTATTTATACTTACAAGATTATGTTACTTTGGACTTTGCCCATACGACTCAGACATGTAGACAGGAAAAAGCTTATGCACTTATCTTTATGAGCTAATGCACTAAGATTTAATCATTCCCCATGCAAACTGCGATACTGCTTTTTTTCTTTTTTTTCACTCAGATAATTTTTATTTTAAATGCATAACAAACAAAAACAGAAATACTTGTTTACAGTTAACAAACATATTAATTAATAGATTAACTATATACAGTATTTACATTCAGCCTGACATGAATAGATTTGAATAATAACACGTTTATACAAAAATGATTAAACATAACTTATGATACAGCTGTTTTCATGAGGAGACTGATTCCACTTGTAAATGTCAATCAATGTCAAGACTTTCTTCCAGGGATTATTGACTAATGTCTTAGGAAACATTCTTAGTGCTTACCTCCATTAATGCAGTCTTCTTCAGTAAACACAAAAAAATATTCTCTATTAGGCACTGTGGTAGAGTTCCATTTCCTGGTTATGCATTTCCTAGCTATAGCTAGTATTATCCACAGTAAGTAAAGGTTAGGTTTATTTATAAAAGAACCTTCATTTATATTCAATAATATTAAAGCTTTTGTCATGACAAATGTGTCTATATAAATTGCTTGTTAGAAATTATTAATTTTGTTCAAAAAAAATTTAAATTTCATACAGTCATAGAAAATGTGAGACCAATCGGCTTTATTGGTCTGTTGACATCTTCAGCATAACCCATTACTAGAAGAAATGATTTCTGAAATTTTATCAGGTGTTAAGAAGGATCTATGTAGGTATTTACAGTTAAACATTCTCCAGTATTGAGAATAAGAAGTTAATTTAACTGAAAGTAGTATGTTTTATTTATTTTCTGAGGTTAAAGGTATTGAATATCCTTTAGTAATATACTGCCAATATGCTGATTTAGGTGTTGTTTTATATTTTTTTATTAAATTATGTAAGTATGATGCTTCATTTTTCATATTTTCATTATTATATATAATTTCAAACAAAAACAATTTAGTTATAAATTTGGGTAAATTTGGGAAAGAAGAGTTACTTATTATCCTACATAAATCCTTGGAGTATGTCAAGACATTCTGAAGTATTAACCATTCATGAGAATTTAAACTATAAGTTGACAACATATATTGCATATCTAAGACTTGTTGTTTTTTATGCAATGTTGCCAGCATATTACATTTTTTCCCCTAAGAGGTAAATATATCCCTATGAATCCTATGTGGAAAGTTTTTAGTAATACTGAAAGGGGATAATATTGTGAACCAAAGCTTTAAATCCATATTCCTATTAATACATTTCCTAAAAGTTTCAAAAAGATGGTTGATTAAATTTAACTTAGTGGGTTTAGTTATATTATATTGTAAATTTAAACTCAATGAATACTATAATACATTATCTTTATCTATAGTTAAAGTATTTTTAACAATTTGTTTTCATTTATTATTATAGTTACATGTATAATTAGGGTTTATCCAATCTATCACTGTTTTAAGTAAAGTAGCCCTTATATAGGATTCAATATCTGAGAAATTTATTCCTCCCTGATCCCATTGTCTGATATGGTGAGTATATGCAAATGTGTTTCTTTTAGGATACCACAAGGATCTTAACAATATTGAAGTTATTTCCTTAAGATAGCTTTTCTCGGGTATTAACTAAATAGGTTGTACTACATACAAAATTTTAGGAAGTAGTACCATTTTTATCAGTTGTAATCTATCTTAAAAATTTATAAATACGTTATTCCACTTGTTCACCAGAGTATTTATTGTATCAATAACCCTTCTATAATTAATATTAAGTATCTCCTCTATATTTCCACTTAGCTCTATCCCCATGTATTTTAAAGTTGTCACATGCTCGCCTATGATGTGATTCCTATCAATTTGTATTTCTTTTTTTTTATTCAATAACATATATTTTGATTTCTGGTTATTAAAATGAAGTTCTGAGAACTTGTGAAAGCTCTCTATCAATAAGTATAGCTCATCTAACACTTCTTTTGAGCTCAATAATGTAAGAGGCACATCATCAGCAAAGAACATGATCTTGGAATTATATTGATCATATATGTCTATGCCTTTTATCTTTGGATTGTTCCATACTAATATAGCCAGTATCTCTAAGGCCAATGCAAATAAATTGGGTAACATAAGACAACCTTGTTTAGTGCCTCTAGCAATTTGGATTGCCTCTGAAGTAAAGGGTCCTATTTTAACATAAGCTAAATTATTTTCGTAAACCTTTTTAATGAATGTAATAAAGGAGAGAGGAAAACCAAATACATCTATAGTTTTAATTAAATAATCCCAATTTAAAGAATCAAATGCTTTTTCTATATCCAGTCCAATTATCAAGGCTTCTGAATTTTCTTTATTTAAATAATCAATTAATGTCAGTATCCTTTTTATATTATCATGTGTGTGTGTATTACATATAAACCCAGTTTGGCTGTTATTAATTATTTCACATATCTGAGCTTTTATTCTACTTACTATACTAGACATGAATATTTTATAATCATTATTCGGTAATGAAATTGGTCTATACAAACAATGACTAGAATCTTTATTTTCTTTTAAAATAGGGGTTATTCAAGAATATCTCCATGAAAGGGGAATTGCTGCATGAGTTTGAATTTCAAATGTAGTGTTTTATGTAACAATATGGTTATATTTTTAGGAAATAGTTTGTATATTTCTATAATTAAACCATCTATCCCTGGGGATTTACCGATTTTACTCTCTATGATTTTCTCAGTAATTTCTTTATGTGTAATGGGTTTTTGTAACTCCTGTTGTAAGTTTTCAGGATTTGTTTTTATATTAGGGAGTATAGTTTCTAAATTTAATTGGTCCATTATAGTGTTCGTGTTTTTATAATGTCTTGTGTAATGATACTTAAAAGCATCCAATATATCCCCTATTTCCAAAACTTTCTTACCTTTCCATTCATGTAAGATGTTAATAATAGCATTAGCTTTAGACTGCATATTGATTTTAACAGATAGATTATGTAGATATTTTGGAGAAGTAGCATAAGAGTTTATTTTTAATCTTTCCATGGCTAAATTAGTTTTATGGTTTAATATTTCATTATATCTAATGTAAATCTTCTATTATCTTTTTGTTCCCAATCAAGTTGAAGTCCTTTTTGGATTTGTATAATAAAGAGTTGTTTTGTAGTTCTTGTATTTCTGATTCCCATTCTTTAAGTTTATTTTTATACCAACTAATTGTTCTACCATATATATATATATATATATATATATATATATATATATAAGCTTTTAGTGACTCCCAGACCATTATTATGTTCACTTCTGTTTTATAAGTTCACTAATTAACCATTGCTTGAATTCTTTAATTTTTGTGATATATGAGGGAATTCTAGAGAGAAGTGTTAATGGTTTAAAATCCATTTGCATTTTTGGGGCAAGGGAATTGTGATCTGATAAAGGGCACAGGATTATTGAGAAGGATGTGATTTTTTTGTATAAAGATCTGTGAAATGTATAATTTCTCTATTCTAGTTTGGGTACCAAATCTATAAACTTGATGAGGAAATAGTAATGAGTTATCTATAGTGTTGTAAGTATATTGCAATTTTAAAGCCTCAGTCCATCTTTTTAATAGTTTTGCAGCAGATGTTAAGTGTGGAGATTTTTAGTTAGTGGTTTCAGGTGTGTCAGTAATGCAATCAAAATCCCCACCTATTATTAAATTTCCTTTAGATGTATTTATAATAAGATCAAGGTGATTTTTGTAACTGTTCCCACTCCAAGACCAGGAAACCAGTATATGTTTACTAGTGTCCACATCCTGTTATTAAATGTCAAGATGACAATAGCTATAAGATCATCATTATCTACATATTTGTGTATAATTTCAGGACTTAAGGAATTATTTTTCCATAAGATTGTTACCCCTGTATTCTTTGATTTAAATGTGGAGCAGGCCAAGGTCATATATTCATTGGGTTCCATATAAATTTATCATTTTTTTAAGTATGTTTCCTGTAAAAATATTATTTGAGCTCTGTTTAATTTTAGATATTTTAGTAGATTGGATATTTTATTGGGGTTATTTAAGCCATAAGTATTTAAAGATAATAAAGTAAGCTCCATATCAAGTTATTTTTGAAGAAGAGTTTGATCTATTGTTATATTTATGTGGAATCGTCCCCTCCTCTAGTATTGATTTATTATTAATTTCTAGACAATCGTCTATCTCAGTCAGCAATGTTTCCTCTAAAGTAATCATCAAGAATAGGCTTAAGTTAGGCTTACTAAAACTAACTAAAGTCTTAAAATCTAAAATGCATACTGAAATTAAACTAGTGTGGTTTTTAAACCCTACCCAACATGGAATGAAATACATTCCTAGTCCAACAGATAGATAAGTCTGGTGGACTATCTCTCTAACTTTCTTTCCCATTTAATCTGAGCTCCATATATAGTTTGTAAGTGTTAAAGGAAACTATTTTAAAATACAATGATTATGATGTTTATAACATTCAGCTGTCGGGGCTTAATATTTCTTCGTAACTTAATATATGTATCCTTACCAGCTATACATACATAACATATGTATCTGGGTTATGTTGATTATTAAGCTATTTCAGCTTCTTAGTATCCCCATTTCTTTTCATATTAAGTATAAATAGTAGCTGATTAACAATAGCAAGATGTGAATCTATACTCATATTTACATAACATTTGGTTTAATTTCTCACACCAATCTTTCACCACATCCTTTTATAACACAGAAAATTATCTAAACCTATATTGGCAAAGGCTTGCAACAAGTTACATATATTGTTAGTGTTATTCACATCATATAACAGACAATCATAAAATTTCAATAATATTGCTCAGTAAAGTTAGAATATATTTAAATCGTCTTAAAACATGTCTATAAGGCTTTAATCTTAATATGCTTAAATTAGTCAATTATAGCTAGATTATAGAAGAAACATTCAAATCAGATATTTATACAGATATGCGCAAAGTAGTGTGAAGCACAACAGTTCAATATTATAGATCTATACTGAGTATGATTTGCAGTGAGCTTCTTGTTTAATTAACTATGTTGTTATGCTTAAATAAATTATAATTCAATTTCTAACTGTTTTAGCATTTATCCTCTTATTTGTGAAACATAAATTATTCAAAAGGATATCTAAATGTATTTCCCAAACACATAATATGGTCATACTTCCTTAATTCCATGAGTAAGCTGACAAACAATTACAGCTTACTCTACTTATTGCTATAGCTATAGCAACACTAAACATAAACAGCAGTTATGGACAGAGAGCTGTTAACTGGCTATCCCACTCACGAGTCTTACAAAGTGTGAAAATCTTCACCTTTAAGCACTCACGAGCTACAATTTCCCCGCTCAACCACTTTCCAGCTCAAAATCACTCTATTAAACTTTTTCCCCCTCCTTCCCCTCCCTCTCTTCAGTGTTCTTAATGCAAATATCACACAAGAATCAGGGTCTATATTAAACCACCGAATGCTTAAAAAAGTGAAGGGTGATTGATCGACCCTATGTAAGCAAAAGCTTACAATGTCAAAGTGTCAGAACAGCGATTTTTTTCCAAGGGAAAAAAAAAATCACTGTTCCAACAAAAAAAATAAATAAATAAAAATCAATTTCAAACATTACATTAAGTGGGGGGCTTTGCCCCTCAGCCCCCCCACTTAAATATACCAACTCTGAGACCGCACTACAGTGCCGAAAACGGCAAAGTACCGAAGCAGCCAAGCAAATTCTTTCCCAGGGAAAGAATTCGCTTAACAGCCACTTCGATATTTTGTATTTTCAGCCTTTTAAGTTTGTCCAAGACGCATTCGAAAGACTGCATCTTCAGTCTTCTAATATAGACCCAAGAATCATCACACCAATTTCCATGCATACCGAACAACAAGCAAACATTCCTTCATTCAATTCAAGTCCCAGACAGTCTGACAAATCAAAATAGACAAGTAAGCACTACATTATAAGTCAAACCCATCCAAAAGTCATCATTCACCATCACTATGCAACCACATCCCATGCCGTTACTGTAACCCCACTACAAATCCGTTATTCAGTTACGATGTGGTCACTCATTACTGCCAGCACTGCTCGCACTGCACAAAGTTAACTCCTGCAATTCCTCATTCACCTTGAGCCAGTCTTACCTGTTTGTCACTCTTTTCAAGTCATTAATCAGTTTCGCAACCAGTTTCCTCTAGTAACTTCAGTATTGAAAACAGAGACAATCTTCTCACATGAGGTTAATCAACCCTTAATGGCAACCAGAACAAATGAAAAAGATTACATCCTTAAACAAGGCATCATTGTGTGGTGACAAGTTCTCTGTACAGAAGCCCAGTCTGGCTTTAATCCAAACAAGGTTATGTTTACTAATTACATTCAAACCTATCAAACACATTTTCCCAAGGATGTATGTGCCGTGCTTGCATTATATGCTTGATACTAAGTGCACAACTCAATCACAATGTTTAGAGGAATTATAATAATACAAAGCTAAATATTTATCTGCATAGCACATCATGCTTCTATAACATTTAAAGAAATATTTCCTTTAACATTGTTTGTTTGCTCAGTTTAAAAAAAAACAAGCAACAATCTAAACAGTAAATTACTAGCATATAAAACCAGCATTGCTAATCTTTGGTATTCCTGTATTAGTTAACAAAAATGTGTCATTTAATTAATGCTTGATCAAAAACATGAGAGAAATATGGTGAAACTTGACTATTAGGAGTTTAACTCATTTTAGTCTAGTAGCAATAAGGAATTAACTAGTCAAATTACTATACATGCAAAAGGTAAGAAAGGGAAGGAAGAAAGATAGGACAGTAAAAACTTTATAGCTATTTCTATAATATCAATCAAATATAGCAAATAATGCATAAAGAAGAATATAGACACATACATTTCCCCTGTATGTATATATATATATATATATATATATATAAATATATATATATATATATATATATATATATATATATATATATATATATATATATATATATATATGTTACATATATACATGAGTATAGTTTACATTACAGTTTTAAGTCCGATTGCAGTAGAAACTTTGAGACTTTGCAGAAACTGCTATTTTGGATTCATTTTTTTTTCTTTTTTCTTTTTTACATCAATCCAGGAGTTTTTATCAGTGGTTCTCTTCAGGGATGGAGACGCCCAGTCCATATCTTCTGAATAGATATGATATTATTGTTTTTGATAAATAGCACAGCTTCTTCCAGATTGTTGAAGGTTCTCATCTAATTTAGGTGCAGGATTTTTATTTTTGTGGGAAAAGTCATTTGAGTTTTAATATTGTTCTGTTTTAGTATTTTAATTAGTGGCCATGCCTTTTTCCTTTGTTCCAGCACTTTAGCAGAATAATTATTATCAAACCTTATTAGGTTTTGATTATATTTTATAGGGTTCTTTCTCCACACAGTTTTTAACACCAGTTCTTTGTCCATGAAAGATAAAAACTTTATTATAATTGACCTTGGTGGTGTAGAAGATGTCAATGAAGCTGTAGCTGAAGCGGGGTTTCCCAAAGCTCGATGAGCCCTTTCAATAACAAATGAAAAGCCTTCTTTAAGATCTAAAACCTCAGGAATCCATGTGTTTAAGAAGGAAATTATATCTCCGCTTCCTGTTTTCTCGGGCAAGCCGAAGATTTTTATGTTTGACCTTCGTTCCTTGTTTTCCAAGTAATCTACTTTATTGATAAGCCAAGTATTTTGCTTCAGAAGAAAGTCTCTTTGGATTTCCTCCTCTCTGAGCCTTCCTTCAATGTCACTCAATAGTTGTTATCTTAGTCTGATTGCTATTGAAGCATTTCTTTAAAAACGTCTGTTTGCTTTTGACAGTTCTCGTTTAGATTTTGCAGATTAACCTTAAAATCATCCATTTTCTTTGATAATTCTTGTAGTGTAGTAGTCACCAGTTGTAGTTCCTTTTTTACTGTTAGTTCAGAATGAGAGTTCTTCAGGTTACTCATTTCCCCAATTGTTAATAGACTCCAATATAATCTGACAGGAAATTTCTTACAGAAATCCTCCAGAACTTGCAGTTTGTTATTTTAGACTATTTGACTATTCAAAGTGTTTTTGTTAGAAAAAAATTAAATAATTTCCTGAATTTTAAACTAGTTTATGAAGCTCTAAAAATCTGCTGCCTTCAGTTAGCCATTTAGGCTCCACCCCCGAGATACTGCTTTATGATACCTGTCTTAGATAACTGATACCAAGTGGGTTTTGCATTATGAATCAGCCAGGCAGACATAGGTTCATAGGTAGGTACTAGGCTATCTGCCCGAAGGCATTTATAAGCCTAGCTGGAATGTGTTGGCTTTCTCCACCCCCTTAGATTATTTCCCTGTGCCTCTGTCCAGCAGAGCCATTGAAGTGATCCCTGGGGTAAACTTTCTGTTTCCCATCCACTCGTCAAGGTTTCTCTTGAAGAGGGTTAGCGAGGAGCTCTGCCTAATGTAGATTGGAATCTTGTTCCAGAGCATAGAAGTCTCTGGGACAGGAATGTATCCCTCCAGCACGTCCAATTTATTGTTGTGGTGAGGTTTAGATCCCTGGACCGTGTGGCTCGAGGGGATATGGTTTTCTTTAGGTGGAGCATGTCCATCAATTCTGGATTGGACATGGCCTTGTATGTCAGGCAGAGATCACCTCTGAGTAGGCGGTATGCAACCGAGTACAGCTGGAGTTTCTTCAGTCGAGCTGCATAGGGCATCTGCTTGAGGCCAGTGATCCTCTTGGTGAGGTACTTCTGTGGTCTTTCCAGTTGTTGCAGGTATCTTGTAAGGTACATCTCAAATGGGGCATTGTACTTTATGATGGGTCTGATGAGGGATGCGTAGAGAGGCCCAATGACCTCTTTCGATCTGGATGCAAACCCTTTTGTGATTAGGTGGGCCACATAGAAGGATTTTCTAACCACTTTGGCAATGTGATTATCAAAGGAGAGGTTACTATCTACTTGGGTCCACAGATCCCTTATTATGTCTTCCATATTTAGGGGGCTACCACCTATGTGGTAGTTTGTGGGTACTTTGTTTTTTCCAAAAGGGATGACTATGCACTTTTTAGCATTTAGCTTGAGGCCATGGTTTTGACACCAGGTATCTGTCTCAGTGAGACCCTTTTGGAGGATGTCTGTGTCAGCCAGAGAGTCAATTATAGCCCCTAGTTTGCAGTCGTCTGCAAACTTGGTCAGCCATAGTCCTCCTATGCTTGCCTGTACCTCTGAGAAGTATATGCTGAGCAGGAGGGGTCCTAGGACTGAGCCCTGGGGAATGCCACTTGTAACCGGTTTAGAGTCAGACCTAGCTCCCACAACTCTTACCATGTGGGTTCTGTCTGTGAGCCAGTTGGCAACCCATCTCGTGATGTAGGGGTTTATGTTCAGGCTGGTGAGCTTGTCTATAATACCTGAGTGGGGAATGGTGTCAAAGGCCTTTGCTAGGGGTCTAGGTAGGCTGTGTGGACCACCTTTCCCTCGTCATTAGCCTTGGTAACTGTCTCAAAGTAGTCCACCAGGTTTAAGAGGCATGATCTGCCCTTAACAAAGCCAAACTGGGTAGGGTCCAGTGTTTAGGGGTTCCCAATGTCTCTGTTAATGAGATTCATGATGATGCGCTCCATAGCTTTGCAGACCAAGCTAGTCAGGCTTATAGGGCGATAGTTCCTGGGGTCCATTGTGGCTCCACCTTTGTGAAGCAGAATAACCATTGCTGTGTGCCACTCTGTGGGTAGGTAGCCTGTGGAGAGGCTGAGTTTAAACAGTGTGTTTAGGTGAGAGATTAGTTCATCTTTCAGGTCATGTAGGACTCAGCCTGGGACACCGTCCGGTCCCACCAATGCTGTTTTTTTGACTTTGGAGAGGGCTGTTTTTATTTATTTATTTATTTATTTGTTTATCATTTGTTGACCGGGAATGTCCGACTAGGTTCCACAGAGCCTGTTTTCAGCGGAGGCCCAGGGAGAAATGCTCCAGATGCATGTCTTTGGTTTTAACCTGAATGTCTGTGATTTCAGGGGTACTACATTCTTCTGGTATAGTTATGGGCTCTTTTGAGCGTGAGAGGGGGGTGAAGTTTGCACTGAACCTGTCTGCCAGGATGTTGGCTATATCAGTCAGTTCAGTGTATTTTGTGCCATTTTGCACTAACTCTGAGCATATCTGAGAATTGCCACTTAGATTCTTGATATAGCTAAAGAATGCCTTGTGGATATCTTTGGAGTCCATGGCAATTTTTCTTTCAAAGCTAGCCTTGGATGATTTTATGAGGGAATGTAGTTTCTTGCTGATACTGATCAGGGATGTCTTCCCTTCTTGGGATTTTACTCTTTTCTGTACTTGTTTCCTCCTTCTGTTGTATAGCTTGTTTATGGCACGGATCCACCAGACTAGTTTCCTTTTCTTGGAGGAGTGAATCTTGGTTTTGTTTGGGATAGCACGATCCATGCATTCTTGTAGGTACCCGTAGAGTGCATTAGTAAAGGATTTTGCAGCTTGGACAGTGTTGTCCTTTAGCATGGAGGCTTTGAAACTTCCCACCTCGGTCTTAAGTAATGTGAAGTTTGCTTTTGAAAATTTTTTTACGGTGGTTTCTTTGACCGGGGGGAGGTGGCGGAATGTGGATATCCAGAGTGATTAGTTTATGGTCAGATCTAACCAGCGAGGGGTTGACCTCTGGTGTGGAACACCGGTCGCCCATGTTGGTGATGACCTGGTCCAATATGTTGTCACCTCTGGTGGGGGTGTTGACCAGTTAATCCAGGGCGTTTGAGTTTATAAATTCTAGGAAATGTTGGGCAAGGGAGTTTGTACTTGAGTAGTTCTCCCAATTAATGTTTGGGTAATTGAAATCACCCAATATCATGGTGTTTGGTAGGACCTTTATGTTTCCCAGTGTTTCCAGGAATGCAATCCTGGGACATGGTAGGTGATCTGTAGCAAGCTATAATTTGAATAATAGTTTTGCTCATTGTTAATTGCATGTGGATGATCTCTGAAGCATCGTGCTGTGCCACTAACCTGGAGGTGTGGGTATCCTTGATGAATATGGATATTCCCCCGCCTTTTGTATTTCGGTCCGGATTTTGTGGCCAAAATGTATGGTATGAGTTGTAGCCTGGTAGTGCTGGGGTGCTTTCTGGAGCCTTAAACCAGGTTTCTGTTACTGCACATATATCGATTTTCTCCATACTGAGGTGTTCTTGAGTGCATGCATTTTGAGGTTTAGACTTCTGGCATTGAGTAGCACTACCCTCAGTTTTTTTGATACTTATGCTATTTACAGCAGATACTTATGCTATGTCCAGCAGAGCCATTGAAGTTATCCCTGGGGTAAACTTTCTGTTTCCCATCCACTTGTCAAGGTTTCTCTTGAAGAGGGTTAGCGAGGAGCTCTGCCTAATGTAGATTGGAATCTTGTTCCAGAGCATAGAGGTCTCTGGGACAGGAATGTATCCCTCCAGCACGTCCAATTTACTGTTGTGGTGAGGTTTAGATCCCTGGACCATGTGGCTCAAGGGGATATGGTTTTCTTTAGGTGGAGCATGTCCATCAATTCTGGATTGGACATGGCCTTGTATGTCAGGCAGAGATCACCTCTGAGTAGGCGGTATGCAACCGAGTACAGCTGGAGTTTCTTCAGTCGAGCTGCATAGGGCATCTGCTTGAGGCCAGTGATCCTCTTGGTGAGGTACTTCTGTGGTCTTTCCAGCTGTTGCAGGTATCTTGTAAGGTACATCTCAAATGGGGCATTGTACTTTATGATGGGTCTGATGAGGGATGCGTAGAGAGGCCCAATGACCTCTTTCGATCTGGATGCAAACCCTTTTGTGATTAGGTGGGCCACATAGAAGGATTTTCTAACCACTTTGTCAATGTGATTATCAAAGGAGAGGTTACTATCTACTTGGGTCCACAGATCCCTTATTATGTCTTCCATATTTAGGGGGCTACCACCTATGTGGTAGTTTGTGGGTACTTTGTTTTTTCCAAAAGGGATGACTATGCACTTTTTAGCATTTAGCTTGAGGTCATGGTTTTGACACCAGGTATCTGTCTCAGTGAGACCCTTTTGGAGGATGTCTGTGTCAGCCGGAGAGTCAATTATAGCCCCTAGTTTGCAGTCGTCTGCAAACTTGGTCAGCCATAGTCCTCCTATGCTTGCCTGTACCTCTGAGAAGTATATGCTGAGCAGGAGGGGTCCTAGGACTGAGCCCTGGGGAATGCCACTTGTAACCGGTTTAGAGTCAGACCTAGCTCCCACAACTCTTACCATGTGGGTTCTGTCTGTGAGCCAGTTGGCAACTCATCTCGTGATGTAGGGGTTTATGTTCAGGCTGGTGAGCTTGTCTATAATACCTGAGTGGGGAATGGTGTCAAAGGCCTTTGCTAGGGGTCTAAGTAGGCTGTGTGGACCAACTTTCCCTCATCATTAGCCTTGGTAACTGTCTCAAAGTAGTCCACCAGGTTTAAGAGGCATGATCTGCCCTTAACAAAGCCAAACTGGGTAGGGTCCAGTGTTTGGAGGTTCCCAATGTCTCTGTTAATGAGATCCATGATGATGCGCTCGATAGCTTTGCAGACCAAGCTAGTCAGCCTTATAGGGTGATAGTTCCTGGGGTCCATTGTGGCTCCACCTTTGTGAAGCAGAATAACCATTGCTGTGTGCCACTCTGTGGGTAGGTAGCCTGTGGAGAGGCTGAGTTTAAACAGTGTGTTTAGGTGAGAGATTAGTTCATCTTTCAGGTCATGTAGGACTCAGCCTGGGACACCGTCCGGTCCCACCAATGCTGTGTTTTTGACTTTGGAGAGGGCTGTTTTTATTTATTTATTTATTTATCATTTGTTGACCGGGAATGTCCGACTAGGTTCCACAGAGCCTGTTTTCAGCGGAGGCCCGGGGAGAAATGCTCCAGATGCATGTCTTTGGTTTTAACCTGAATGTCTGTGATTTCAGGGGTACTACATTCTTCTGGTATAGTTATGGGCTCTTTTGAGCGTGAGAGGGGGGTGAAGTTTGCACTGAACCTGTCTGCCAGGATGTTGGCTATATCAGTCAGTTCAGTGTATTTTGTGCCATTTTGCACTAACTCTGAGCATATCTGAGAATTGCCACTTAGATTCTTGATATAGCTAAAGAATGCCTTGTGGATATCTTTGGAATCCATGGCAATTTTTCTTTCAAAGCTAGCCTTGGATGATTTTATGAGGGAACGTAGTTTCTTGCTGATACTGATCAGGGATGTCTTCCCTTCTTGGGATTTTACTCTTTTCTGTACTTGTTTCCTCCTTCTGTTGTATAGCTTGTTTATGGCACGGATCCACCAGACTAGTTTCCTTTTCTTGGAGGAGTGAATCTTGGTTTTGTTTGGGATAGCACAATCCATGCATTCTTGTAGGTACCTGTAGAGTGCATTAGTAAAGGATTTTGCAGCTTGGACAGCGTTGTCCTTTAGCATGGAGGCTTTGAAACTTCCCACCTCGGTCTTAAGTAATGTGAAGTTTGCTTTTGAAAATTTTTTTACGGTGGTTTCTTTGACTGGGGGGAGGTGGCGGAATGTGGATATCCAGAGTGATTAGTTTATGGTCAGATCTAACCAGCGAGGGGTTGACCTCCTTTGTGGAACACCGGTCGCCCATGTTGGTGATGACCTGGTCCAATATGTTGTCACCTCTGGTGGGGGTGTTGACCAGTTAATCCAGGGCGTTTGAGTTTATAAATTCTAGGAAATGTTGGGCAAGGGAGTTTGTACTTGAGTAGTTCTCCCAGTTAATGTTTGGGTAATTGAAATCACCCAATATCATGGTGTTTGGTAGGACCTTTATGTTTCCCAGTGTTTCCAGGAATGCAGAGTGGGGGTCCTGGGACATGGTAGGCGATCTGTAGCAAGCTATAATTTGAATAGTAGTTTTGCTCATTGTTAGTTGCACGTGGATGATCTCTGAAGCATCGTGCTGTGCCACTAACCTGGAGGTGTGGGTATCCTTGATGAATATGGATACTCCCCCGCCTTTTGTATTTCGGTCCGGATTTTGTGGCCAAAATGTATGGTATGAGTTGTAGCCTGGTAGTGCTGGGGTGCTTTCTGGAGCCTTAAACCAGGTTTCTGTTACTGCACATATATCGATTTTCTCCATACTGAGGTGTTCTCGAGTGCATGCATTTTGAGGTTTAGACTTCTGGCATTGAGTAGCATTACCCTCAGTTTTTTTGATACTTATGCTATTTACAGCAGTGGGTTTGTCTTTTGAGCCTTGCGTAAAAAGGCACTATGGGTGTGGCAAGAGCCTTGGCCAGTATTCAAAAGCCTAAGGGTGACAGATGCAAGCCATCTCTAGAGAAGCAGCGTGGCTTGTCAAGCATGTCTTCCCAGGCTGACAGACACTGGATCCGCTTTGAATGACACCAGATGCTTAGCCAGTTGTTGAAATTGATAATTTATTCTCTATACCGTGGTATCATTCTTGGTGAGGGCAGGATGCTACTCAGGGTCAGGGTCATACCGGCCTGGGCTATGTGATCAGTGAGCTCCTCCATGTCTCTTTTCATGTAGTCCAGGGAGGTACAGCTCAGGTCATTCACACCAACATGGACAATGACAGAGTCATATTTGTACTTCTTCTGGAGTGACCTGAGTGCTTGTGTTATATGGCAGATCCTGGCACCAGACAGGCAACTAACAGTAACCTTCTCCTTATTCAGTCTAGTGAGTGGGACGTCAGTGTGCCTGACTATAGAGTCACCTATTACTAGTGGTGTTGGGTATGTTATTTTGCCTTAAGGGCTGTGGTTGCATGGCACACTGGTTTTGTGAAGTATGTATTTCATGGTTTGCGTTGGGGGTGGAGGCTGCTTGGATGTCTGCTTTGGAGGTCTCTGTTGCTTTTGCAGATTTTTATTTAGAGCCTCCTAGTATGTTTTTGTGTATTTATGTGTGTTTTTTGTCCAGTGCTGGTTTCATAGGTCTATGTGAGACTGGTGGTGTGATGCAAGTAATTCCCTTCTCCTCTTGACTGCCTGGTCCAGTCTTGGGTTGAGAAAGCTTAGCCTCCAGTTTGGCTGTATAATTGCATCTCTTGCATGTATTAGTGTTTGGTGGAAGGAGGAGAGGGTTGTCTGTGTACATGAGGCAGTTGTAACATTGCCTCAAAATGCCCAGATTCACCAGTTGGACCAGAGGGTACACCTGAAACTGCCCTTTGGACATGCCTGGATAGGTACAGTGAACTGTTTTACTGATTGGCTGATAAGGTTGAATAGAAAGCCTTGTCCTTCGCTATAGTATAGGGGGGGGGTCTAGTGCTAAGGTTTATTAGTACTTGCTATGAGTTTTAAGCAAGTGCCGGGATGAGAAGTGAATGGTTTGAGTGCTTAAGTTGAAAGTTTGTCTAGTTCCAAGAGAAAAATTGAAGAGTAGACTTTGTGGAGCCGGGAATAGTTATACCCTAGCTAACTGGCACTGCCCAGTGCGCAAAACCACACAAATGTGGGTTTTATAGCAGGGAAATGAAATAGATAGAAATTACCCCAAAATGACCAATAAACTACTAATTTCTGGGCTGAAACCACTCCTCCAGGGACAGATAGGCTGCTCAAAGCTCCCTCTCTCACAGTGAACAGAGAAACTTCCTTCTATCCAAATAAGGTATGGGCAAACACAGAAACCTGTAACACAGCCCTGAATTCAGCACTAACCTGAAAACTGGACTATACTAGCTTAGAAAGGCAGGAAAATAAGTATATATATATTTTTTTTTTCAGAAAATAAAGCAGATACAATCAAAAAACATTTTAAATGTACAGAAATGGCTATCACACTTAAGTGTGTAGCCTACAACAGTTAAACAGGTAATTTAAACACAAAAATGACTTTGTTAAAGTGCAGGCAGTAAAATAAGTACAATATGTAGCTGAAACAAGCTTTTTAAATCACAGAAACTATAGAAATTCTGCGTTTTAGGCGGAATTAGCTAAAGGCTGCAAGAAAATGCAGAAAAATTATACTTGATCACTCCAATGTCTCTCTTTTGTCTCTCTGCTGCTGTAGAACTCTGCAGGACACCAGGCAGGAGCTTGCTGAGCTGTATACTAGCACAAAAACCTTGCAAATGCGGGTTTTATAGCAGGGAAATGAAAGAGATAGAAATTAGCCCAAAATGGCCAATAAACTACTAATCTCTGGGCTGAAACTACTCCTCCAGAGACAGATAAGCTGCTCAAAGCTCCCTCTCTCACAGTGAACAGAGAAACCTCCTTCTATCCAAGTAAGGTATGGGCAAACACAGAAACTTGTAACACAGCCCTGAATTCAGCACGAACCTGAAAACTGGATGATACTAGCTTAGAAAGGTGGGAAAACAATATTTTTCTGTTTTTTTTTTTTTTTTCAGAAAATAAAGCAGATACAATAAAAAAAAACACTTTAAATGCACAGAAATGGCTATCACACTTGAGTATATAGCCTACAACAGTTAAATAGATAATTTAAACACAAAAACGACTTTGTTAAAGTGCAGGCAGTAAAATAAGTACAATATGTAGCTGAAACAAGCTTTTTAAATTGCAGAAACTCTAGAAAATCAGTGTTTTAGGTGGAATTAGCTAAAGTCAGCAAGAAAATGCAGAAAAATTATACTTAATCACTCCAAAGTCTTTCTTTGGTCTAAACACACTGAACCACCATACGAAGGGTGGAAAAGCCAAAAAGTATCACCAAACACAAAAATAAAAAAGAAAGGGCACACCACAACGATGAAAAGTGAAACACTGCTTTATTTAAAGTGATCCAAACCCCTAAGCGCTTTCACCTGCACATCCCAAGCTTCAGAGTCATATAACTTAAACATCACTTCCCTTTTATAGCTTATTGAAGTGACATCACAAAATGTTAACTACTGCCATTTAAAACTAAGAAACTTTCAGTGTATTTAAAAAAATAATTAATTAAAACTCTTGTTGTACCCATACTAAAACCACAGATGAACAGCATACAGAAAAACAAAAACATACAAGGCAGCAAGAAAATGCAGAAAAAATGATACTTAATCACTCCAAAGTCTCTCTTTTGTCTCTCTGCTGCTGTAGAACTCTGCAGGGCACCAGACAGGAGCTTGCTGAGCTGTATACTAGTGCAAAAACCTCACAAATGCAGGTTTTATAGCAGGGAAATGAAAGAGATAGAAATTAGTCAAAATGGCCAATAAACTACTAATTTCTGGGCTGAAACCATTCCTCCGGGGACAGATAGGCTGCTCAAAGCTCCCTATCTTACAGTGAACAGAGAAACTTCCTTCTATCCAAGTAAGGTATGGGCAAACAGAGAAACTTGTAACACAGCCCTGAATTCAGCACTAACCTGAAAACTGGACTATACTAGCTTAGAAAGGTGGGAAAACAAGTATATTTTTTTTCCAGAAAATAAAGCAGATACAATCAAAAAACACTTTAAATGCACAGAAATGGCTATCACACTTGAGTGTGTAGCCTACAACAGCTAAACAGGTAATTTAAACACAAAAACAACTTTGTTAAAGTGCAGGCAGTAAAATAAGTACAATATGTAGCTGAAACAATACTTATCATTATAAGGTGATGCTGACTGGGACTTCACCTTGATGAAGCGCACAGGCATACATATTTATACCCATCATTATGAGCTGATGCTAATTGTTACTTTGTCATGATGAAGCACACAGGCATACATATTTATACATGTTACTATGAGCTGATGATGACTGACACTTTGCACTGATATAGCATTAATGCAGATGGGGTACATGTATGCATCTCTCTCTCTCTTTCTGTTCTGCTGCTTTTGCTGCTGAATAAGGCTTTGCCCTGATGCAGTTGACATGTAGACAGAGATGCATGTGTACATCTATCTTCTGATGTGCTATTGCTAGTTCTGACAAGACTTTTGGTAACTCCCTATTCACTGAATAGTTTGTAGAGGAGCTATGTTCTAATGTTCTAAACTGTTATCCTTGAAGACTGATACATGAACTAATACACTGACTGATACTTACAGATCTACATTATGAAGTTCTAGAGATGCTATCTATTATATAGTCTCCAAAGCAGCTCACCCAGAATGTCATGCTATGAATATGGTTTGTGTAACTCATGTGTTTTCATTAACTCTGAACCTATCAATCTCATTCTATTACATGGGCCCAAATAATATGTGGGGATAAAGTAGGGAATAAATCCCTAAGGTATACCATGAACATTACAAAACATTCATATGCAAGTTTACAAAAAAAATCTAAATGCCAGAAGTCTTAGCTGTAAAATGGGCAATTTAGAAATATTCTTGTGCTTAGGAAATAGTAAAGTAGTTGTACCTTTCCTGAAATACAGTTTAAAGAGCAAGAATACTTATCACATACTCCAAGGTATACTTTCACTGTATCACTGCTGGTGGGAAAGGTGTCAATGACTCACTCTTTGTAGATGCATATTTAAAAGATAGAGACAAAGACAGTAAGTCAGAAATAGAAATGTTTCATATAAAAATAGTATCAGTGGTACTGAATATAATACCCCCTACTGACCTCGACATTTCACAAACCAAAATTTACATAACCTAACAAATTCTTCGCAGAATCAAAATAAAATCTCTCATCCATACAGCTATCACCACCCCCGTAACAATCTCTTAAGCAAAACCATCAAATTTGCTAACTAACTCCAGTTCATGTCACTTACCCGTTATCGTAAACATTCACTTTTGTTGAGATGACATGTTGTTGTCTTTCGGCTTTTCCCGGTTAGGGGTCACCACAGTGGAACTCCGGCCCACTAATGATTGGCAGTAGATTTTGATGAACACCGAGGTGCCAGCTTGACGTTCAACCTTCAACGAAGGGACACCCATTTATGCATGTCTTTCAAACGCCCACCCAACCGCGGGGAGGACATGCAGACTCCACACAGAAGGCACTTCCTGCACTCCAGCCGAGAATCGAACGGGAGAACTTCTTGCTGTGAGGTAACAATGCTACCGCTGCACCACCCCATCTATTAAGAACTACAAAATGTTAACCACCTCACTTTTACGTGCAAATTTGAAATAAATCTCCACAACCATGTCTCTAATAAAGCTGTCAAAACCATAGCGTATTCCAGCCTCCAGCTTCATCTGTTTCAAAATTCTGATGCTGGAAGGGAAATTTAAAGGCCCCTTCTTTTCTACCACTTGTTCCCATGTACAGAAAGCCTTTCAGAAACAGCAGCGAAAAGCTGTCAGTCA